>NW_027512182.1:95000-395000 GCF_048772815.1 Callospermophilus lateralis
TACATATTTGTTTCTTCTTAAGATTATATATTCAACTTCAAACCTGTTGAAAATGTCTAACCCTATCACACAATTTATACTTTGCTTAATTTCCTAATGTCTCTATTGATATCTGCTTTCCTATATTTTTCCCCAGTTCATCATTGTGACTGACTCTTCACATGTGCTTACATTTACATACACTCTCTACCCGAAATCTTATTGCGAAAGAACTTTTGGTCCAAATCCTATACTCATTCTTCTTTCTAAACCTACCAACTACCTTCCTAATCCTACCGACTATCAGTTTTTGACTGGATGTTCTCTTCAACATTCAATATCCAAGGTACAAGGTACGATGCCAGTGTATATTGATTTATCTGAGACATCTGTGCTGCACATTACTCAAAGCTAAGTATCCCACTCAAGTCCCCAATGCCCTTCTGGGCTTCAAATCTTACCTAGATTTCTGCTTTCATACTTATGTTTCACATATATACTCTTGTAAATATCGCATTTTGCCAATACCATTATTCATCCCGCAGAATGATTTGTAACCCAAATTGAACATGTTATTAACCCTAACCATACACTGTTCCCTCAGTATAACTTACTTAAGAGCAGGGACAGTGTGGGTCTTACAATATAGGAATGTAGATCATCTTCCACCTGCTGAGAACATCAAAGATCCATGGAGAAATGATCCTTGCAGAAGATATAGGCAGCTATGTAGGACCTGAGAGAGCAATAGTCATCTTCCATGGCAAACAACCTGGTCAGGATTAATTGATAGTCTGAATCAGCCTCTCTCTTCTTAATGAAGAGAAGATGGACTGAACCAGGCCTCTGTGGAGAGCTGTTCCCTGGTGCCTATGGTTGATATACCATTCTAACTTCTCAATGTGTCACAGGATGTTGGGGCAGCCTCCATCTCATGGGAACCCTGGATGCAACTGTTAGCACAAAGTGGTTACCAAGGTAGTTACCATATTCAGTTCCTGAAAGAAGTGACCTCACTTCACTTCCTTGGTGATGGAATTCTCTGAAACTGGGATCCAGGAAGGAAGGCACCAGGAGCCAGTCCCACTCCCAGTTCCAGTGGGCTAACTTCTTTGCTTTTCCCAAAGACATAGTCAGTCTTTCTTGGTACCTACTGATGTGAGGATGAAAAAATGCCAGCAGAGCTCTGATGAGGGGCCTTTCCTGAGAAAGCAGGTAGTGGCTCACCTTTGGCTCCTGACAACTTCACAGAGTTGGACAAGGAGACCAGATCTGAAACAGGACAGGCCATTTTGGGGGAACATAATATGGCCCACCAGTCAGAAGACACTCTGGATAGTCACAGACCTATTTGGGGGAAGTAAGTGCCTTTGCCGTTGTAGGTGTGAGTTTGTGGTTTTTTCTCATGTTCTGAGAATAGGTAGGAAAAGTGGTTTGTTTGGTTTGGAGTGGACTATTTCTAGTAAGTCGTTTGACATGGTGAGTGTTTCTAGGTCTGTGTATCCCACTGTATCCGTGGTTGTAGACATTAGAAAAGAGAATGCATCAATGGATGTGTTGTCTCTAGTTGAAAGCTTCCCCGCATTCATACTGCCCAATTAATGAATGGACTGCAGCTTGCCTTATGGATGGGCAACATCTACTATCTTCTAAAGTTCCTGTTTTCTTCGTGAATTCTGGCCACTCTCCAGAATAGGCTCATGGTTTTGTTTCCCAAATATGTAACACCAAAAGATTCTGTGACATGGCCATGTACTGGATTGCTGAAGGGAATGGGAGCATCTAAGAAAACTCAGATTTCAGTGTGACCAGTAAAGTCTCAGTGGAGAAACCCTTCTTTGGGCCATTTGCTTACTTCTATTTCTATTACCCTGAATGTCAGGAAGGTCTTTGCCTCAGGCCACCCCTTTGTGTAGCCTGAAGAAAACTGTTTTCATATGGAAATGTATGGACATCACCTGTGGCTCTTTGCTTAATTGATTTAGAATTAAATGTGTCTGAATCAGCCTCTTGTCCTTGTATGAGGTTGTGGCTTTGATTCTCAGCACCTGATGGATCTAAAGAAAGATCCCATGTGCTTCCAAAACTAAAATGGCCAAAAGAGCAGTCATTGTTGATGAATATTTTTGCCTTCTTGTTTTAGGTTCCTGACCTCCATAAAGTGAGAATAGGGATCCTTTGGGTCAAATGAGTTCTTGAAATCCCTGCAGAGGCTAGCCCATATTTGCTTGGGTTTTCCCATGACTCCAAATCACATAAAGAATCTATACCCTACAGCCAGTAGGCCTCAAATTGGAGAAGTGGAACACTTTAACAGCAGGAATAGTTGATCATTCCTGGTTCACAGGAAGAGTGTCCAGGCCATCATGATTTTAGGCAAATGAGGGGCAAGTGAGCTTATTTGGGCTCATAGAAACCTCCAGCTGGAGGTTATGATGAGTGTCTACATGGAAGAAGATGATGGCCCTGTGGTAGTGTTTTGATTTTAATTGTGGTCATTTTTTGGCGGATGGAAGGGATGACTGGGTCCACCTGGGCTTGAACTCTGGTGTGATTCCCCTTAGAGACTGAGTTCTGAAACTGACCTCAGAGAAGTATTGCCATGAATTGTGTTGGGATTTTAGGAGGCCACGCATGAGACTCACTCTTGGAAACTGAGATCTAGGCCCAGGGTGGTTTCCACAGAGGCCTGAGAATCTCAGCCAGGATATCACATGATTTTATTCTGAAAGTCTTAGCACCCATATTTGAGAGTCAAAACACACATGGACCTCACATTGTAGATGTTAGTTGGCCTGGCTTTAGAAGACCTTTTGCAACTGTTTGAGAAGCATTGACTGTGAGAGTTCTCCAGAGCGTTCATTGTAATGAACTTTCTCAACACTTAATGGTTCCTGAATGAATTGAAACCCACAGTGCCTCTAACTTCATCCTTGAAAAATTTCTAGATAAATACCATGAAATTTTTGAAATTCCCATGACCAGGTGGCACTGCAGAAACATTTGATGTCCTGTTGCTGATCATGTGTATACCAGACAGTGCCTTGTTTTTGACTGGGTTTCATGAAAATGGTGTAGAACAAGAGAAGCGAGTAATTTGGAGCCTGCTGAGTAGGGGGCCTATAGCAGTGGTGGGCAGGTGTGTGATAAAACATCATGGTGGGGCCATGTGAATCTGCCATTGGCTTCCAAATTTTTTTGTGACTGATATGGTGCAGACATCAGACCCTTATATGTAAAGGCATCTTGTTAAATGGAGAGTTTTCAGGGCAATATTCAGAATCAGGTTTCTATGGTTATTGGGGCAAGCTATGTGGGATACAAGCCTGGTTGGTGCATTCTCCTGCAGACCCTGACCCACCACACGTGACAGAACTCCCTCCAGCACTGTATCTCAGATGAACTTTTTATGTTTTGTGAAGCAAATACCAAATTCCCAGTGCAGCAGCAAGAAATACCACGAAAAGTGGAGGATGACCAAATGTCTTCACAGTCCCCACTGGGAGACACTTAGCTTCCAATGGACACAGTTTAGCTACAAAGAGAGATTTGGGCACTGCTGCCTCAATGTTCATTGGAATATAAGAAACCATGTCTTTCGGTTACATAGATGCAGACCCCTGCTATGATGGTCTCACTACAAAGGAAGCTAAAGTTCATGACAACAACATATATTTCAAGTGCCCAACCTCAGAAGCCGTTCCCAAGAATTCTTAGGCCAGCAGAGCTCTTTTTGTGGAGTGTTTACCCTGTCCTTTACTTTTGAAAACTCCTCTACCACTCCAAGGTTGTGAACTCCCGAGCATATTCCATTCCATATATGTATTCATAGATTTTCACACTTTTCTACTCTAATTGTGTTTTACTTGGGCGTAGGTAATGTCAGGCATTGTTCTGGATGTGAGTGGGAAGATTTTTGTGTAGCACATATTTACATACACATTGGATTCATTTTTCAATTTTCCATTTGAAATACTGAATCCTGACACTAACCCATACCCATACTAGTCTCTGACTAATAATCCTAATATGATGGTGAAAAATAAGCCAAAAAGAGAAGAAACACAAGCAGTTCAGAGGACGCATTGTGTATATTTGGAATTGCCTTTTGCCTTATATAATGTAGGAGTTATAAAGTCTAGTCAATTTTTTGTTGAAATAGTTCTAAATGTGTTTTAAAATTAGCAAATATGTGAATCCCTGTCTCACTTTCTCTGTAGCCTATTCAGCACATGTATTTTATATGCACATATAGAATTCTACCTGATATCACTCGTATACACTTGTGAGGTGGCTGAATTTGGCAGATGCAAATTGAGAGAAGAGTTCACTCTCCTAACGCTGTTGGAACTGAAAATTCAACCGATGGGTGAGCTTCTAGTTGAAAAACATTATACATGAATCCATGTTCAGTAAAATGAACATTTTTTGATCTGTGGATTATATACATTTCATGATGAATTTCTATTGGCATATATGTTGCTACTTTTTTTTTCTTTTATTGGTTGCTCAAAACATTACAAAGCTCTTGAATATCATATTTCATACATTAGATTCAAGTGGGTTATGACTCCCATTTTTACTCCAAATACAGATTGCAGAATCACATTAGATTACACATCCATATTTTTACATAATCCCTATTAGTTACTGTTGTATTCTGCTACCTTTCCTATACTCTACTATCCCCACTCCCCTCTCTTCCCATCTTCTCTCTCTACCATACCTACTGTAATTCATTTCTCTCCTTGTTTATTTCCACAACCTCTTATATGTAATTTTGTGTAACAATAAGTGTCTCTCTCCATTACCATGCAATTTCCCTCTTCTCTCCCTTTCCCTCCCACGTCATGTTTCTGCTTAATGTTAATCTTTTCTTCATGCTCTTCCTCCCTGCTCTGTTCTTAGTTGCTCTCATTATATCAAAGAAGACATTTGGTAATTGTTTTTTAGGGATTGGCTAGATTCACTAAGCATAATCTGTTCAGTGCCATGCATTTCCCTGCAAATTCCATGATTTTGTCATTTTTTAGTGCTGCGTAATTCTCGATAGTATATAAAAGTCACATTTTTTTATCCATTCATCTATTGAAGGGCATCTGGGTTGGTTCCACAGAGTAGCAATTGTGAATTGTGCTGCTATGAAAATCCATGTGGCAGTATCCCTGTAGTACGCTCTTTTAAGGTCTTCAGGGAATAGTCCGAGAAGGGCAATAGCTTGGTCAAATGGTGCTTCCATTCCCAGCTTTCCCAGGAATCTCCATACTGCTTTCCAAATTGGCCGCACCAGTTTCAGTCCCACCAGCAATGTACAAGAGTACCCTTTTCCCCACATCCTCGCCAGCACTTGTTGTTGTTTGACTTCATAATGGCTGCCAATCTCACTGGATTGAGATGGTATTTTAGGGTGGTTTTTATTTGCATTTCTCTTACTGCTAGAAATGGAGAGCATTTTTTTCATGTACTTGTTAATTGATTCTATGTCCTCCTCTGAGAAGTTTCTGTTCAGGCCCTTGGCCCATTGGGTTATTGGTTATCTTATTGTCTAATTTTCTAAGTTCTTTGTATACTTTGTATTCTCTGGATATTAGGGCTCCATGTGAAGGGTGAGGACTAAAAATTTGTTCCCTTGATGTAAGCTCCATATTTACCTCTCTTATTGTTTCTCTTTCTGAGAAAAAATAATTCAGTTTAAGTAAGTCCCATTTGTTGATTCTTATTATTAACTCTTGTTCTTTGGGTGTCCTATTAAGGAATTTGGAGCCTGACCACACAATATGTAGATCGGAGCCAACTTTTTATTCTATCAGACGCAGAGACTCTGATTTGAATCTAGCTCCTTGATCCACATTGACTTAACTTTGGTGCATGGCGAGAGGAGGGGATTCAGTTTCATTTTGTTGCATATGGATTTCCAGTTTACCCAACACCATTTGATGAAGATGCTATCCTTCCTCCATTGCAGGCCATTAGCTCCTTTATCACATATAAGATAGTTGTAGCTTTTTGGATTAGTTTCTGTGTCCTCCATTCTGTACCATTGGTCCACCCGCCTGTTTTGGTACCAGTGCCATGCTGTTTTTATTATGATTGCTCTGTAATATAGTTTGAAATCTGGTATCGCTATACTGCCTGATTCACACTTCCTGCTTAGAATTGCTTTTGCTATTCTGGGTCTTTTATTTTTCCATTTGAATTTTATGATTGCTTTATCTATTTCTACAAAAAGTTTCAATGGGATTTTGATTGGCATTGCATTAAACCTATAGAGAACTTTTGGTAATATCACCATTTTGATGATGTTAGTTCTGCCTATCCATGAACACGGTATATTTTTCCATCTTCTAAGATCTTATTCTATTTCTCTTTTTAGGGTTCTGTAGTTTGCATTATATAAATCTTTCACCTCTTTTGTTAGGTTTATTCCCAAGTATTTAATTATTTGAGGAAATTGGGAATGCAGTGTTTTGACTCATTTTTGTTTCAGAAGTTTTGTCGCTGATATACAGAAATGCCTTTGATTTATTCATGTTGATTTTGTATCCTGCCACATTGCTGCATTCATTTATTAGTTCTAGTAGTTTTTTCTGTAGACCCTTTTGGGTCTTCGATGTATAGAATCATGTCATCTACAAATAGTGATAATTTAAGTTCTCCTTTTCCTATTTTTATGCCTTTAATGTCTTTCATCTCTCTAATTGCTCTGGCCAGTTTTTCGAGAACTATATTAAATAGAAGTGGTGATAGAGGACATCCCTGTCTTGTTCCAGATTTTAGAGGGAATGCCTTCAATTTTTCTCCATTCAGAATGATGCTAGCCTGAGGATTAACATAGATAGCTTTTACAATGTCGAGGTAAGTTCCTGTTATCCCTAGTTTTTAAAATGTTTTGAACATAAAGAAATGCTCTACTTTGTTGAATGGTTTTTCTGCGTCTATCGAGATGATCATATGGTTCTTATCTTTAAGTCTATTGATGTTGTGAATAACATTTATTGATTTCCATATATTGAACCCTCCTTGCATCTCAGGGATGAATCCAAGTTGATCATGGTGCACGATTTTTTTGATGTGCCTTTCTATCCAATTCGCCAGAATTTTAATGAGGATTTTTGCATCTAGGTTCATCAGAGATATTGGTCTGTAGTTTTCTTTCTTTGAGGTGTCTTTGTCTGGTTTCAGAATCAGGGTGATGTTGGCCTCATAGAATGAATTCGGCAGAGCTCCCAGTTTTTCTATTTCCTGAATAACTTGAGAAGTATTGGTATTAATTCTTCTTTAAAGGTTTTGTAAAACTCTGCTGTATACCCATCCGGTCCTGGGCTTTTCTTGGTTGGTAGTCTTTTGATTGCTTCTTCTACTTCATCCATTGATATTGGTCTGTTTAAATTGTGTGTTTCCTCCTGACTCAGTCTGGGCAAATCATATGACTTAAGAAATTTATCGATGTCTTCACTATTTTCTATTTTATTGGAATACAGGTTTTCAAAATAATTTCTAATTTTCTTCTGTATTTATGTAGCATCTGTTGTAATATTGCCTTTTTCATCCCGTATGTTAGTAATTTGATTTCTCTCTCTTCTTCTCTTCGTTAGAATGGCTAAGGGTCTGTCTATCTTATTTATCTCTTTGAAGAACCACCTTTTAGTTTTGTTAATTTTTTCAATAGTTTCTTTTGTTTCAATTTCACTATGATTTTAATTATTTCTTGCCTTCTGCTACATTTGCTGTTGTTTTGCTCTTCCTTTTCTAAGGCTTTGAGATGAAGTGTGAGCTCATTTATTTGTTTTTCTTTTCTATTTTGAGGAATGACCTCTAGGCGATGAATTTACCCCTTAAAACTTCTTTTCATTGTACCCCATAGAATCTGATATGTTGTGTCTGTATTTTCATTTATCTCTAAGAATTTTTTGATTTCCTCCTTTATGTCTTCTGTAACCCATTGATCATTCAGTAACATATTCTTCATTTTGGATGTGATGTATGATTTTTTCTTCCTTCTTTTATCATTGGTTTCCAGTTTCATTCCATTATGATCACAAAAAATTCATGGTATTATCTCCACCCCTTTATATTTACTGAGGGTTGCCCTATGGCATACCATATGGTTTATTTTTGAGAAGGATCCATGTGCTGCTGAGAAAAAAGTATATCCACTTGATGATGGTTGATATATTCTATATATGTCAGTTAAGTCTAGGGTATTGATTGCGAGATTGAGTTCTATAGTTTCTTTTTTCAACTTTTGTTTGGAGGATCTGTCCAATGGTGAGAGAGGTGAGTTGAAGTCACCCATAATTATTGTATTGTGGTCTATTTGATTCTTTAACTTGAGGAGAATTTGTTTTATGAACATCGCAGCACCATTATTTGCTGCGTGAATATTGATAATTGTTATGTCTTGTTGGTGAATGGTTCATTTTAGCAGTATATAATGTCCTTCTTTATCCCTTTTGATTAAATTAGTCTTGAGGTCGATTTTATTCGATAGGAGGATGGCCACCCCTGCTTGCTTACGAGGACCGTGTGCATGGTATAAATCTTTCACCTTCAGCCTGTGTATGTCTTTTCCATTCAGATGTGTCCCCTGGAGGCAATATATTGTTGGATTTTTTTTTTATTTCAAGTTACAAGCCTATGTCACTTTATTCGAGAGTTTAAGCCATTTACTTTTAGAGTTACTATTGATATATGGTTTGTACTGCCACCCATGTTTGCTTATATCTTTTTTTTAAATTAGTTTGTTTCTCCATGATTAGCTTTTCCCCCGCCCTCTGTCATTACTGAGGCACTTTTCACTCATGGTTTTCGTTGTTGATTTTCATTTCTTCCTCGTGTAGTGTTTTGCTCAAGATGCTTTGCAATGCTGGTTATATGGCTGCAAATTCTTTTAGGTTTTGTTTATCATGAAATATTTTTATCTCGTTGTCTTACCTTAAGCTTAATTTTGCTGGATACATAATTCTTGGTTGGCATCCATTGTCTTTCAGTGTTTGAAGTACGTTGTTCCAGGATCTTCTCACTTCCAGCATCTATGATGAAAAATCCATTGTTAACCTTTTTGGTTTACCCCTGATTGTAATGATTGTAATCTGCCTCCTTTCTCTGGTAGCTTTTAATATTTTCTCTTTGTTCTGTATATTGGATATCTTCATAACAATGTGTCTTGGCATTGGTCTACTGTGATTTTGTGTGCTCGATGTCCTGTAAGTATCTACAATTTGTTTATCCCTTTCCATTTTTATTTCTGGAAAGTTTTCTGTAATTATTTCATTCAGCAGGTTTCTCATTCCCTTGGTTTGAATCTCTGTACCTTCCTCTATCCATATGACTCATTAGTTTTTTTTTTATGTTATCCCATATCTCTTGAATGTTTTCTCATAATTTTTTACAGCATTTCTTTGTTGGCTAGACTTTTTTCAAGATGATATATTTTGTCTTCATTCTGTCTTCTACTTGATCTACACTGTTAGTGATACTCTCAATTGAATTTTTAATTTGGTTTATCATTTCTTTGATTTCTAGAATTATTGTTTGATTTTTCTAATAATCTCTATCTCCTGATAAAGATGCTTAATTTCTTATTTTATCTGTTTATGTAATTTATTTTCAATGCGTTCTATCACTGTTTGTTTTTGCTGTCTCGTACCCTCTTTAAGGTTCCATTCCATCTGTCTAAGGTATTCCTTGAGTTCTTTATATGACCATTTTTCTGATGACTCTAGGTGCTCTTGAATATTTAGGCTGTCCTTCATTGTTCGTACTCCTTTTCTTCCTTGCTTTTTTATGCTTCTCATGTTACTTCTCGTTCTGTTTGACTACTGAGTTACTGCTTACTCTTATAAATATATTTGATGCTTGAGAGGAAAGATATTAGAAGGGAAGGGAGAAGTCACTAAAGAGAATGAGAGTAGGCAGGTAGAATTCAAGTAAGGGGGAATAAAAAAATTGAAATGAAATGAAAAGACAAAAAGAAATAGAAAATAAAGAAAGAAAATTTTAAGTAATAATGATGATTAAAAAATTGAAAATTAAAATTTAAAATAATAATATTAATAATAATAATAATAAAATAAAAGAAATTAAAAAAAAAACATTTAAAAAAGTTAATGAACAACAACAACAAAAATGAAAATGAAAGAAAAAGAAAAAAATACAAATAAAAAAATAGTAATAATACATGCAGTCCTAGAGTTCAATTAACTTCTCTTCCAGTAGGTGGAGCTGTGCGCACTGGGCCAAGCTTCTCCTCTCAATAAGTGGGAACCAATCACTGTGCAGCAGCTCTTCCTCCCAGACTGGGCGGGTCTCCAACCCTGAGTGCCTAGGGCCTTCTCTTGTGCTTCCTCAAGCCAGGCCCCACTCACCTGTGACGCTCACCACAATGCTGGTTACAAGCCAGGCCTCTGCTCCTGGTAGGCCTGTTTCCATGAACGCCTGGGCACACTCTCCTTGATTGCCTCCCTCAGACCCTAAGTTTGTAGAGCTTGGGGCTGAGAAACCCCAGCGAATTTGCTTGCCCTTCGGGAGCCATGGCCACGGTAGGTGGTGTAAGAGACCTCAATTGTCAGCACTGGTGGGAGCAGTAGCCGGCAATTACACGCCTCGAGTCCCGAGCCAATCCTGATTCCCTAGGTCTGGGTATCGCGCTCCTTGGAGAGCTGGGAGGGGCCATTACGGCAGAGGTGGGAAGGGCCCTTGAGGTTTCCCTGCGGTGTTGAGAGAGATTGCAATGGGATAACACACTTGTCACACTGGTTTCAATGAAGTTATCTCCTCCGACTGTGACGTCAGTTCGCTGCCATGGTGGTATCCCATTAAAATGGTGACCGTTCGTTCCCTTTGCTGGGTGACCAATGCAACAGGTGGGTCCCGACTATCTCTCCCAAGCCCCATTTCAATCCTGTGGCCACTGCCTATGAAGGCTCAGTTGGCTTTTAACTCTGTCAATTCCGAAAGCCCGACCAATTATTTCAGCGGGAGTGTTAGTGCTGAGTCACAAAAACCAGATGAATCTAAGCTTGAATGCAGCCAATCCGGGCTTTGTGTGTGTTCTGAGGGGCCAAGACTGTTCGCCCCAGATTCACAACAGGTCAATATTGCCTAGTGATTCTGAGCAAACAGCATTTAGACAGTTTACGACTCCCTATGCCCGCACAGCTGAAGAGATCAGAGACTTGAATTTGCCATGCCTGCCTTCATAATGGATCTCCTGTATTGCTACTTTTTAATATCTGTGCATTTGCGTGTGTGTGTGTGTATATATATATATATATATATATATATATATATATATATATACTCTTTAGATTTTTCAAAATATGAAATATATGTGTCTTATTATGCACTCCCTAAATACATTCATATTCATATCTGTGGATTTATAATCAACTTTCAACAAGATTAATTTCAGAAATAATCATCCACCTGAAATACATATTGTTTCCTAGTACTGAAAACTAAATTTAGTGAATGGTGCACACAAACCCTAATATTTCTACAGTTACTTAGCCAGTTTAAAATGAATGCAAGTAGATTCCTAGAGGACATGATGTGTATTTTGACTTTCATTTTTATTCAACACTTGTACGTTACTATGTCTTCAGTTCATGCACATGATGGGATATATATTTCAGTCACAAATTAGAAAATTTATAGGCATTTGTTTCACGATCAATCACTTCCTGATTCAGAACACATGTATTCCTCCATGTTTCTTGACTGGTCTTTTCATGAGACTTCTTTCCAAACATATTATTTTTGTTTAACATCATCACGTGTAAAGCAAAACTCAAACACCATTCATCATAAACCATAATCCTAATATTACCATTAGATATATAACTGGTTGGAATGAATGATTGTATATCAATATAAGATTTCTTATATATTTTCACATATCAATTCAATCCATTATTTAAAGTGAAATCAGTTACGTTTTTTATTCATAGTATGGTCTATTCATGCATTATCTCTATATTAATAGACACAGGGTACACCTCTTTGTACCCCTAATACTAATGTATACGTCTTCAAAATATTGCTCCCAGAAATGGTGAAAGAAATACTCATGCCACCTGATCTACATATACATTTTATCACAGTAATATTCTGAACAAAAAAAAAAAACATAAAAATGTCACACTTATGATTGTACCAAAGCCTAAAAGGAAAGTGAACGTGGATAACTAATAACATCCATGTCCAGGTTGCCTAATGCTCTCAAATGTCATTCCCATTCGTGACGAGATATTTGTTTTTTCCTATGATTATGTATTCAAACTCAACCCTGTTGAAAATGTCTAATCCTATCACTCACTTTATACTTTGCCTGATTTCGTAATGTCTCTATTGACACCTGCTTTCCTACATATTTTCCCCAGTTCATCATTGTGACTGACTCTTCACATGTGCTGACATTTCCATTCACTCTCTAAACGAAACCCTATTGCTAAAGAAGCTTTTAATTCCAAATCATATACTCACTCTTCTTCCTAAACCTACTGACTATCTTCCTAATCCTACTGACTATCCCTTTTTGACTGGATGTTCTCTTCTACATTCAATCATCCAAGGTACAAGGTGCTATGCCACTGTATTTCGATTTAACTGAGACAACTGTACAGAACATAATTCAACACTAAGTATCCAACTAAAGGGCCCAATGCCATTCTGGGCTTCAAATCTTTCTTAGATTCCCGTTTTCATACATATATTTCACGTATATATTCTTATAAATATCGCAGGTTCCCAATCCCATTATTCATCCTGCAGAATGATTCCTAACCCAAATCAAAAATATTATTAACCCTAACCATACACTAACTTTGCAGGAGAGCAGGAACTGTGTGGGTATTAAACTACAGGAATCCAGGGGATCTTCACCTGCTGAGAAACTCAAATGTTCATGCAGAAATGATCCCTGGTGAAGATGAAGGCAGCTATGAAGTACCTCAGAAAGCAAAAGTCATCTTCCATGGCAATCATCCTGGTCAGGATGGAGGGTTGTGTCTGAATCAGTCTCTCTCTTCTTAATGTATAGAACATGGACCAAACCAGTCATGTGTGGAAGCTGTTCCCGGGTGCTTATGGTTGATATAACATTCTAACTAGAGAAAGTGTCCCATGAAAATCAGGACAGCCTCCACCTCATGATACTTTTGGAAGCAACTGTTAGGACAAAGTGGTTGCCAAGGCAGTGACATCATTCATATCCTGAAGGAAGTGATCTCACCTCACTTCCTTGGTGATGGAACTCTCTGAACTTGAAATCCAGGAAGCCAGGCACCAAGAGACAGTCCCTGTCCTAGTCCCAGTGGTCTGACATGTTTGGATTTACCAAGGACAGAGTCAGTCTTTCTTGGTACCTACAGATGTGAGGATGGCCAAATGCCAGGAAACCTGTGAAGAGGGGCTTTTCCTGAGAAAGCAGGTAGTGTCTCACCGCTGGCTCTTGAGAACTTCACAGAGTTGGCCAAGCAAACATGATCTGAGACAGGAGAGGTCATTTTGGAAGAACATAGAATGGCCCACCAGTCAGACGACACTCCAGGGAGTCACAGACCTACTAGGGGGAAGGAGGTGCCTTTTTGGGTGTGGGTGTGAGTTTGTGGTTTTGTCTCATGTTCTGAGAATAGGTAGGAAAGGCGGTTTGTTTGGTATGGAGTGGAATATTTCTATTAAGTCCTTTGACAAGGCGAGTGTTTCTATGTGTGTGTATCCCACTGAGTCCATTGTTGTAGACATTAGAAAAGACAATGCATCAATGGATGTGTCCTGTCTAGTAGAAAGCTTCCCAGCATTAATCCTGCCCAATTCATGAGTGGACTCTGGCTTGCCTTATGGATGGGCAACACCTACAAGCTTCCTAATTTCCTGTTTTCTTTCTCAATTCTGGCCACTCTCCAGAATAGTATCATGGTTTTGTGTCCAAGATTTGTACCACCTCCAAGATCTGTGACATGGCTATGTAATGGATAGCTGAAGGAAATGGCTAGCATCTCAGAAATCTCAGATATCTGTTGACCAGGAAAGTCTCAGTGGAGAAACCCTGCTTTGGTCCTTTTGCTTGTCTATTATTCTGTTGAATGTCAGGAAGTTTTTTGCCTCAAGCCACTACTTTGTGAAGCCTGAAAAAAAGAGTTTTCAAATGGAAATGAATGGGCATCACCTGTGGCTCTTTGCTTAATTGCTTAGGATTGGGATATGTCTGAATCAGCCTGTTGGCCCTGTGTGAGGCTGTGGCTTAGATTCTCAGCACCTGATGGATCTAAAGATAGATCCCATGTGTGCATCCAAAACCAAAATGGCAAAAAGATCATATACTTTTGATGAACTCTCTTGCCTTCCTCTGGTAGGTTCCTGATATCCATCAAGTGAGAATAGGGATCCTTTGGGTCAAATGTGTTCTTCAAAGCCCTGCAGAGGCTAGGCCATAGGGGCTTGATTTTCATGACTCCAATTCACTTAAAGAATCTAAACCCCAAAGCTAGAAGGCCTCAAGTTGGAGAAGCCAAGCAATATTAAAGGCAGGCCTATTTGATCACTCCTGGTTCACAGGAAGAGAGTCCAGGCTACCCTGACTTTAGGCAAATGAGGGGCAGGGAGCTTATTTTGGACACTGTCGTGGGCTGCGTCACTAATGGAAACCTCCAGCCAGAGGATATGATGAGTGTCTATATGGAAGAAGATGAGGGCCATGTGAGAGTGTTTTGGTTTTAATTGTGGACATGTGTCTGGCGGTTGGAAGAGATCACTGGGTCAAACTAGGCTTGCACTCTGGTGTGATGCCCCTTAGAGACTGAGTTCTTTACTGATCTCAGAGAATTATTGCCAGGAATTGTGTTGGAATTTTAAATGGCCATGCATGAGAGTTGCCTTTGGAAAGTGACATCTAAGCCCAAGTTGACTTTCCACAGAGGACAGGGAATCTCAGCCAGGATATCACATGATATTATTCTTAAAGACTTGGCAGCCATATTTGAGAGTCAAAACACACATGGACCATACATTGTAGACCTCAATGGGCCTGGGTTAATCTGACTTTTGGGCACTTTTGGAAGCCTTGCCTGTAAGAATTCTCCAGAGTTTTCATTGAAATGAGCTTCCTCACCATTTAATGGTTTCTGAGTGAATTGAAATTCACAGTGCCTCCAACTTCATCCTTGAAAATTGGCTAGATCAATAACATGAAATTTTTGAAATTCCCATGACCGGGTAGCACTGGAGAACATTTGGATGTCCTGTTGCTGATCATGAGTATACAGGACAGTGCCCTGATTGACTGGGTTTTATGAAAATGGTGTAGAACAGAGATTCCAGTAAGTTGGATCATGCTGAGTAGTTGTACTAGAGCAGTGGTTGGCAGGTGTGTGATAAAACATCTGTGGTGGGGGCATGTGGATCTGCCATTGGCTTCCAAATGGATTGTGACTGACATTTTGCAGTCAGTAGAACCTTATATGTAAAAGCATATTGTTATATGGAGAGGTTTCAGGGCAATGTTCAGAATCAGGTTGCTATGGTCAATGGGGCAAGCTATGTGGGATAGAAGCCTGGTTGGTGAATTCTCCTGCAGAACCCGACCCACCACACTTGACAGAACTCACTTCAGCACTGTGTCCCAGTTGAACCCTTGTATTTAATGAAGCAATACCAAACTCCCAGTGCAGCAGCAAGAAACACCACGAAAGTGGAGGATGACCAAATGAATTTACAGTCCACACGGGGAGACACCAGTGGCCACAGTGTACCTACAAATAGAAAATTCAGCACTGCTGCCTCATGTTCATTGGAAAATAAGAAACCATGTCCTCCAGGTCACATAGATGCAGAACCAGATTTGATGGTCTCACTACATATGAAGCTAATGCTTCTGACAACAGCATATATTTCATTGCCCAACCTCAGAGGCAGTTTCTTCAGATGTTAAGCTGGCAGAACTTCATGTTTTTGGAGTGATTACCCTGTCCCTTTTGGAAACTCCTCTACCACTTCCAAATTTGTGAACTTCTGAGCATTTTCCATTCCATATATGTATTCACAGATTTTCTAAATCTTCTCCTCTAATTGTGTCTTATGTAGGGAGAAGGTAATGTCAAGGCATTGTTCTGAATGAGAGTGGGAAGATATTTGTGTAGCACATATTTGCATACACATTGGATACATTTTCCAATTTTCCATTCAAAATACTGAATCCCTGACACTAACACATACCCTACTAGACTTTGACTTCTTATCCTAATTTGATGGAGAATAATAACCCAAACAGAATACAAATACAAGAGGTTCACAGGAGGCATGGTGTATAATTGGACTTGCCTTTCATATGATAAATGGTAGGTGTTATAAATCTAGCGAATTTTAATTGAAATAGTTCTCCATGTGTTTTAAAAGTTAACAAATATGTGAATAACTGTCTCCCTTTCTCTGTAGCCTATTCATCACATGTATTTTTATAAGCACATATAGAATTCTACCTGGTATCAGTCGTACATTTGGTGATGTGGCTGGCTTGGCAGATACAAATTGTGAGAAGAGATCACTCCTACTTAATGCTGTTGGAACTGAAAATTCAACATATGGGTGAGCTTCTTAGTTGAACAACATGAATCCATGTACATTAAAATTAATATTTTTGGATCTGTGGATGATATATATTTCATGGTGAATTTCAATTCACATACATAATGCTACTTTTTAATGTCTGTGTGTGTGTGTGTGTCTGTGTGTATATATATATATATATATATATATATATATATATATATATATATATATATATTCACTCTCCAGATTTTTAAAAATATTTAGTATATTTTTTTATACCCTCCCTAAATTCATTCATATTCATGTATGTGGATTTATAATCAACTTTTCACAAGATTATTCTCAGAAATATTCCTCCATCTGAAATACATATTTTTTTCCTAGTACTGAAAACTAACTTTGGGGGATCACATGATGGCGGCGAATGGAGTGCATTACCCCCATGTACCGCGTCACTGTGCGGGAGAATGACGAGTTAGAACGGCTAAAACCTATCTTGTTAGGAATTTCCAGCAAATTTGGGGTGCTCCACAACCTAGTGGACATATATCCATCTCACGAGGATCAGCTACGGGGGCTCAAACGCGAGTGATTTGTCCGCACGGAGGGTCATGCTGCTTATTCAGCAAATTGCCCTGTAGCTAGAGTCTGTGGCGCCCACTGGGAAACGACGAGATAGCATCGCAAATATACAGTGGTGCGGATTCTATGGGCTCCTGCCAGCTATGCAATTACTGTGCTCAGTGCTGAATTCTGGGATTGAGACGGGATGGATGCGGTCCAATTCCGTTCTCCATACCGGTCAGACCACAGAGGAAGCCAGCGTCCACCATCTTGAAGAGCTGACGTCACCATCCCTGTTTTCGACTGATCGCAGCTCATTCAGCTATAGAACAGGTAATTTCAGGATGCCATTCACCTTTGTCTCGCAGACAAATTACTCAGGCTCAGTGCTAAAGAACCCGCAGAAACTGCGTCTTGGAGCCTGCTCCTATTAGAACATACACTGAGCCCAGAGCGGCCAAATTTGGCCTCCCCGAACTGATCTTGCTCAGGGCTAAAGAACCCGTGGAAACTGCTTCCCGGTCTGGATCTTGCTGAATAATGTGGAGGTAAATATCAACCGAGCCTTCATAGGCAGTGGCAACAGGATTGAGACGGGGCTTGTGAGGGCAAGTCAGGACTCACCCATTGCATTGGTCACCCAGCAAAGGGAATGAAATGCTGCCTTTTGCATGGGATACCAACATGGCAGAGATCTGATGTCATCAGAAAGTAGCGGAGGAGATAACTTCATTGATACCAGCGGTGACAGAAACAGTTAGTCTCCTGGTAAAGAAAGTGAGTCACAAACACCTGAGTCTCTCTCACTTTTTCATCAAGCCAGAGGGGCAAAGCAGAGCCGCTGCCCATGCTCGGAACAGGCCCAGCGACACACCTGCATGATAATCACTTCACCCCAGTTGGAATAGAGGAAGAGCAGAGCCGCCGCAGGTGCCCAGAACAGGCCCAGTGACCAGCAGGCGTGGTAGTAACGTCACCTCAATTGGAGTAGTTGCAGAGCAGAGCCTTCTCCCGCGCCTAGTACAATCCAAGTGGCCCACCGGCATGGTAGTCACGTCATCCCAATAGGAGTAGGGGCAGAGCAGAATCTTTGCACGTGCCCGGAACAGGCCCAGCAACCTACCGGATTGGTAGTCACGACACCCCAATTGGAGTAGCGGCAGAGCAGAGCCACCACCCGCGCCCTCAAGGTAGACAAATTTGCACCTGACCAGCAGAAGAGGCCCAGTGGCCTGCCAGCATGGCAGACACTTCACCCATTTGGAGTAGGGGCAGAGCAGATTCATCGCCCATGCCCTCAAGGTAGGCAGACCTGTGACTGACCACAGAACAGGCCCACCCACCCGCCGGCGTGGTAGTCACATCACCCCAATTGGAGTAGGGGCAGAGCAGAGCCGCCGCCAGTGCCTCCAAGGTAGGCAGACCTGCGACCGATCGGCAGAACACCCCAGGGGTCCACGGGTGTGGTAGACACGTAACACCAATTGGAGGAGGGGCAGAGCAGAGCCGCCTCCCACGCCTGCATGGTAGGCAGACCTGCGACCGATCAGGAGAACAGGCCCAGCGGCCCATCAGCGTGGTAGATAGATCACCCCAATTGGAGGAGCAGCACAGCCACCCCCCGCCCCTGCAAGGAAGATTTTTCAAATATACAAGAGCAATATAAATATATAGGGGGAAAATTTCAAAATCACAACAGTTTCACCAAGCAGAAAGAAACGCGAGCCGTATGAAAATACAAAGAAAAAAGGACCACAAGCAATGCAGGTCAACACAAATTTAGAAGAGTTAATAGCTGCAGCAGATGGAATGTCAGATAAAGAACTCAGGATATACATGCTTCAGATGATCTGGAGTCTCCAGGAAGACATTAGACAGCAAAATCAGACAATGAAAGATCACTTCGACAATGAATTACACAAACAAATCCAAGAAGCAAAAGATCAATTATACAGGGAGATAGAAGTTGTAAAAAATAACAAACAGAAATCCTAGAAATGCAGGAAGCAATAAACCAACTTAAAAACTCAATTGAGAATACTACCATCAGAGTAGAACACTTAGAAGATAGAACATCAGACAATGAAGACAAAGTATTTCAACTTGAAAAGAACATAGACAGCTCAGCAAGACTGTTAAGAAACCATGAACAGAACATCCGAGAAATATGGAATAACATAAAGAGACCAAACTTTTGAGTCATTGGGATACAGGAAGGTATAGAGGTCCAAACCAAAAGAATGAGCAATGTAATCAATGAAATAATATGAGAAAACTTCCCAGACTTGAAGAATGAGACAGACTCCCAAGTCCTAGAAGCCAACAGGACGCCGAATGTGCAAAATCATAAGAGATCCACACCTAGACACATTATAATGAAGATACCCAACATACAGAATAAAGAGAGAATTTTAAAAGCTACAAGAGAAAGGAAGCAGATTACATTTAGGGGTAAACCAATCAGGATAACAGCTGATATTTCAACACAGACTCTGAAAGCTAGAAGATCCTTGAAATATATGTTTTTGTCAGGAGCTTTAGCTTCATTTCTAGTGAAAGCATCAAAGCTGCGTCTGCATCTATGTAACCTGGAGGACATGGTTTCTTATTTTCCAAAAGACATAAGGCGGCAGTGCTGAATTCACTCTTTGTAGGTAAACTGTGGCCACTTAAGGCTAAGTGTCTCCTGTGTGGACTGTGAAGCCATTTGATCATCCTCCACTTTTCATGGTGTTTCTTGCCGCTGCACTGGGAGTTTGGTATTTGTTTCACTAAATAAAACGAGTTCAACTGAGACCCAGTGCTGAAGGGAGTTCTGTCATGTGTGGTGGGTCAGAGTCTGCAGGAGAATTCACCAACCAGGATTCTATCCCACATAGATTGCCCCCTTGACCATAGCAACCTGATTCTGAACATTGCCCTGAAAATCTGCATATAAAAAGATGCCTTTACATGGAGAGGTTTCAGACATATAAGTTTCTGCTGGATGCACCATGTCAGTCTCAAGCCCTTTCGAAGCAATGGCAGATCCACATGGCCCCACAAGAGATGTTTTATCACACACCTGCACAGCACCGTTCTAGGCCCACTATTCAGTAGGCTACAAGTTACTGGCATTTCTATTCTACATCATTTTCATGAAACCCAGACAATCAAGGCACTGTCTGGTACACTCATGATGAACAAAAGGACATGAAAGGTTCTCCAGTGCCACCTGGTCATTGGAATGGCAAAAATTTCGTGGTATTTATGTAGCCACTTTTCAATGATGAAGTTGGAAGCACTGTGGGTTTCAATTCATTCAGGAACCATTAAATGGTGAGGAAGCTCATTTCAATAAAAGCTCTGGAGAACTCCCACAGGCAATTTTTCCCAAGGAGTAGGCTAGATCTCAGTTTACAAGGGCAAATCTCATTAGTGGCCTATTCCACTGCCACACAAATGACCACAATTGAAACCAAAACACTCCCACATGACCCTCATCTTCTGCCATAGAGAAACTCATCATAACCTCTTGCTGCAGGTTTCCATGAGGGGTGCAGCCCAAGACAGTGTCCAAAATAAGCTCACTTACCCCTCAATTGCCTAAAGTCAGGTTGGCCTGGACACCCTTCCTGTGAACCAGGAGTGATCAAATAGGCCTGCCCTTAATACTGCTCTGCTTCTCCATTTTGACTCTTACTGATTGTTGAGTATAAATTCCTTTGTGTGAATTGGAGTCATGAGAAAATCCAAGCACCTATGCATTAGCCTCTGCAGGGCTTTGAAGAACTCATTTGACCCAAATGATATCTATTCTCACTTGATAGAGGTCAGGACTTACAGAGGAAGGCAAGAGACTTCATCCACATTGACTGCTCTTTTGGCCATTTTGGTTTTGGATTCACAGATGGGATCTTTCTGTAGATCCATCAGGTGCCGAGAATCTAAGCCCCAGCCTCACATAGGGCCAAGGGGCTGATTCAGACACATCCCTTTTGAAGCAATTAAGCAAACAGCCACAGGTGATGCCCATTCATTTTCATTTGAAAACTGTTTTCTTCAGGATTTACAAAGGGGTTGCCTGAGGCAAAGAAATTCCTGACATTCAGGGCAACAAAACAATAGGTTAGCAAAAGGCCCAAAGCAGGGTTTCTCCACTGAGACTTTACTGGTCACACTGATATCTGAGTTTTCTGAGATGCTCCCATTGCCTTCAGCTATCCAGTACATGGCCATGTAACAAATCTTGGAGGCGGTACATATCTTGGACACCAAATCATGAGACCATTCTGGAGAGTGGCCAGAATTCAGGAAGAAAACTGGAGCTTAGGAAGATAGTAGGTATTGTCCATTCATAAGGCAAGCTGCAGTCCATTCATCAATTGCACAGGATGAATGCTGGGAAGCTTTCTACTAGACAGGACACTTCCATTGATGCATTCTCTTTTCAAATGTCAACAACCACGGACACTGTGGGATACACTTTTTGAAACCCTCGCCGTGTCAAACGACCTTCTAGAAACAATCCACTCAAAAACAAACAATCCACTATTCCTACCTATTCTCAGAACATGTGACAAAACCACAAACTCACACCCACACCCACAAAGCACCTCCTTCCCAGAAGTAGGTCTTTGATTATCCGGAGTTTCCTCTGACTTTTGGGCCATACTATGTTCCCCCGAAATGGCCTGTACTTTCTCAGATCTGGTGTCTTTGCCAGAACAACTACCTGCTTTCTCAGGAAACAGCCATCTTCATAGCTTTCCTGGCATTTGGCCATCCTCACATCAGTTGGTACCAATAAAGACTGACTCTGTCCTTGGTAAATACAATCAAGTGTGCCAACTGTGACTGGGACTGGCTCTGGGGGCCTAGCTTCCTGGTTCCAAATTTCAGAGAGTTCCATTACAAAGGAAGTGAGGGGAGGTCACTTTTTTCAGGAACTGAATGAGGTCACTGCCTTGGTAACCACTTTGCTCTAACAGTTGCTTGCAAGGGTCCCATGAGATGGATGCTGCCCCAATTACTGTGACATTTTCACAAGTTAGAATGGTATATCAAACATAGCCACCCAGGAACAGCTCTCCACACAGGCTTGGTTTGGTCCATCTTCTCTACATTAAGAAGAGAGAGGCTGATTCAGACACAACCCTTCATCCTGACCAGGCTGTTTGCCATGAAAGATGACCTTTGCTCTCTCAGGTTCTTCATACCTGCCTACATGTTTTCCAGGGATAATTTCTGCATGGACCATTGAGGTTCTAAGTAGGTGGAAGATCCCCTCCATCCCTGCATTGTAAGACCAACTCTGTTCCAGCTCTTCTGTAATGTTAGATTGAGGGAACAGTGTATGGTTAGGCTTAATAACCAGTTTGATTTGGGTTAGGAATCATTCTACGGGATGTATAATGGTATTGGGTAACTGCGATACTTACAAGAATATATAGGTGAAATATAAGTATGAAAACAGAAATCCAGGTAAGATTTGAAGTCCAGAAAGTCATTGGGTCCTTGATTGGATTACTTAGCTTGAATTACGTTCTGCACAGATATGTCAGATAAATTGATATACAATGGCATAGGAACTTGTACCTTGGATGATTGATTGTAGAAGAGAACATCCCCTCAAACAGAGATAGTCAGTAGGATCAGGAAGATAGTTGGTAAGTATCAGAAGAACAATGAGTATAGGATTTGGACCAAAAGTTATTTAGCAATAGGGTTTCGGTTAGAGAGTGAATTTCAATAACAGCACATGTGGAGGGTCTCCAACAATGATGAAGTGGGGAAAATATGTAGGAATGCAGATATCAATAGAGACATTAGGAAATCAGGCAAAGTATAAAGTGAGTGATAGGATTAGATATTTTCAACAGGGTTGAGGTTGAGCATATAATCTTAGAAAGAAACAAATATGCAGTTACCAATAGGATTGACATTTGAGAGCATAAGGCACCCTGGACATGGATGATTTTAGTAATCCATGTTCACTTTCTATTTAGGATTTGGTAGAATCATAAGTGTGACCTTTGAATTTTGTGTCCAGAATATTACTGTGATGAAATGTATATGTAGATCAGGTGACATGAGTATTTCTTCCACTATTTCTGGAAGCAATATTTTGAAGATGTATAAATTTGTATTGGGGCTACAAAAAGGTGCACCCTGTGTCTATGAATACAGAGGAAATGCATGAATAGACCATACTGTGAATAAATAATAAAACTGGTTTCAACTTGAAATAATAGATTGAAATAAATGTGAAAATATATAAGAAATCTTATATTAATATACAATCATTCATTCCAACCCATTATACATTTAATGGAAATATGAGGATTTTGGTTTATCATGAAAAGTGTGTGAGTTTTGCTTCAAATTGATTATGGAAATCGAAAATAATTTGTTTGGAAAGAAGTCTCATGAAAAGACCAGTCAAGAAACCTGGAGGAATACATGTGTTCTGAAGCAGGAAGCGATTGAAAGTGAAACAAATGCCTATAAAATTGCGAAATTGTTGATGAAATATATGTCCTATTGTGGTAAGCCATTGTTGTAGATTGTGGCCGCCATTAGAAGATGGCGCCGGCTTCCACTGTGGCCTGTGATAAACAAATTCTTTTGTGGAGAGTTGGCACGCTATCCCTTGCCATCCTATAAGAAAGATCCACGCAGCGGCTTAAGATTGGTACGTGGGAGACTTTATTAGGCTGTGCTTGGGCGCTCGCCAGTAGAGAGGGGGGTCACAAAAAGATACTTTAATCAAGGCCTCAATAAACTGCTGAAAGAAGATTCCTGAGTTGCGTCTTCCTTGCGGGCAAGGGGTCGCGATAAGTGGTGCTGAAAACCCGGGAACCAGAACTTTCAGCAGTCAGGGGTGGTGAACCAGTTAGTCCCAGGTAAGTAGGACCCGCGGTCAAAGCGGAGATCAGTCCTAGATAAGTGGGACCCGCTATCAAAGCGGAGATCAGTCCCAGATAATTGGGACCCGCTATCAAAGTGGAGATTAGTCCTAGGTAATCGGGACCCGCTATCAAAGCGGAGATTAGTCCTAGGTAATTGGGACCCGCTATCAAAGCGGCAGCTCCTCTGTAAAGCCAGAGAGAGCATTACATCTTATTGCAGCTGCACTGTGTACTTTCGCTCTTACTTTTACTTTTGTTTTTTGTATGTCTTTTGTTGTGTCATGGGTGCCGTATCTTCAAGTCCGCTTCTCCTGGCCCTAGATAACCTGTTACGTTCCAAGGGCCTAGAAGTGAAACTTAGTACTTTACTGAGATTTTTACAGAAGACGGTTGCACCGTGGTTCGCGTTCTCGGGTAGCCTCACTCTACCTAGCTGGGATAAGTTAGGCACAGATCTTGACTTTGCTTCTGAGCAGGGTATATTAGATGGTGGGGTGATACCCCTTTGGAAGATGATCCGTAGTTGCCTCGCAGATGGCAGATGTCAGGAAGCACTTACTAAAGGACAAGAAGTTTTAGAGCAATTGCATGAAGAAAGATCAGAAATGGCAGGCAGTGAGGTATTTCAGGAGGGTGGGAGTGTGCGGAGCGAGAAACAGGGGAGGAAACAATAATCTCCGGCAGGCAGTGACGTATTTCAGGAGAATGGCAGTGTGCGGAGCGAGAAACAGGGGAGGAGGCGATTGTCTCTGGCACGGAGTAAAATATTTCAGGAGGAAGGGAATGTGCAGAGCGAGAAACGGGGGAGGAAACGCTTGTATCCAGATCTCAGTACACTGCGCACACTCCCATGCAAAAGTGGGTCAGAAGAGGAGGAAGATGAGGAGGAGGAGCTCGGGAGACTGTCTCGGCAGCTAGGAAGTCTAACTATGGGAGAAGGGAACAAAAATAAACAGGAGCTCAGAAGAAAAAAAAAATGATCCTCCGGACCCACCGCCGTACGGTGGGGGTGTTTCGAGGAGAGCTTTCCATGCCCAAACACGGGGGCTGTTAACATTTTTACTGATGGTTCCAAGTCTGGAATGGGAGCCTACATAATTAATGACTCTCCCCCTATCCAGCATCAATTTGCTCCTGGAAATCCACAATGGGTAGAACTACAAATTGTTATTGAAGTTTTTAAACAGTGTTCTTTTCCTTTTAATCTTATTTCGGACTCCAGCTATGTGGTACAAGCACTAAAAGTCCTGGAGGCCGTGGGAACTATTAGTGATGCCCACAATGTGTCTGTTTACTTTACTCAGCTTCAACAGCTTATCTCTAACCGCACTGCTTCTTTTTATCCAATGCATATCAGGGCTCACACCTCTCTTCCTGGTCCATTATCCCAAGGTAATGCCTGTGCGGACTTAGCCACTAGAGGTCAATTGATATGCTTGGCTTCCTCCTTAGAGGGGGCTAAGTTGTTTCACCAAAACTTTCATGTTAATGCATTAACACTGCGCAGGCGTTTTTCCATTTCAAGAGCGGATGCTCGGCAGATAGTATTGCAATGTCCCCATTGTGTCACATTTCTTCATCCCCCTAATTATGGAGTAAACCCCCGGGGATTAAAGCCATTGATTGTTTGGCAAATGGATGTGACACATATACCTGACTTTGGTAACCTTAAGTATGTGCATGTTTCCGTTGATACGTGCTCTGGAATTATCCATGCTTCTGCTTTATCGGGAGAAAAGGCACGTAATGTCATTACTCACTGTTTAGAGGCATGGGCTGCATGGGGTGCACCTGCATCCCTTAAGACTTATAATGGAACTGCTTATACTGGCAGACAATTTACAGCTTTTTGTTCTACTATGGGAGTGCAACTTACTCATGGTTTGCCTTATAATCCTCAAGGACAAGGCATTGTTGAGCGTGCTCATCGCACCTTAAAGGAAACTTTACAAAAACAAAAAGGGGGAATAGGAGCTGAACACACTCCTAAAGAACGCCTGTCCTTAGCTCTATTTACCATTAATTTTTTTGAATTTGGATATTCATGGTCGCTCTGCGGCCGATAGACATGTGTCCCCTCAGCCCTCTGTGATTGGCTATGTTAAGTGGAAGGATGTTCTTACGGGCCAATGGAACGGCCCTGACCCCGTGCTGACATGGGCACGAGGATCTGTATGTGTTTTTCCCCAGGATCGTACGGAACCGTTGTGGGTCCCTGAACGCTTGACAAGAAGAGTCTTGACATCAACTGACCAGCAACAAGAGATACCACAACAATCCTGTGATGAAGATCTTCATTCTGCTAAGTGCTCTGGCTCTGGTGCTGGTGCCGATGGCACAGGCGACACCAATGCGGTGGTGGGCAGTGGCACGGGCCTGGCCAATGCCGATGCCGGTTCATGGTAATTCTAGTGTCCTCCCCACTCTTTTTTCAACCTCATGTGAGATGTCTGCTCCCTGTGCCTCTCCTAGAGGGGACATGGAGAGAATTTTTAATCAATCTCAAGTTAATCTCACAGGAGTTTTTTGTTTCAGCCTTAGAAACGCTAATTGCATTAGCCTTAAGACCAAAAATTTGACTAACTGGGAGGACCCATTGCGGTCCAATCAGGTCTCAGGAAGCATTATCAGTGCTGTATTGAGCAAGGTAGCTTCGGGGAAGCAATCAGGCTCAGAGACCCCCGCAAACAGCAGCTCTGCTCTTAACATAACTACCTTGGCTATTATCTCCGAGGTACTAATCCCAGTGCCTCCTTTTTCTAGTAGTATTTATAATGCCACTCATTTCAAGTCCTCTCCTTACTGTTCCCCTAATCTTGGTTTCCCCCCAACATTTACGCCTTGTCAGGATCATTCTTGGGAGAAACATCAAGTTGCTAAAGGTTTCTCCCTTTCCCCCTCTCTTAATAGGTATGTTTATAACTTTAACAATAGTGCCAGCTCCTCTACAGGAGTAGGTTGGTCCTGGTTTCAATGGCTGATTTCCAATGAAAAGGGGGCTTCAGCCGATATTTCTGCACTGGCTCAGTTGCTAGGAGCCAAAAGTTGGCTGGCTAATATTTCTGGTACTGTTAGGGAAAGTGAACAAGGTAATAGACTTACATCTGTTTCATTCAACTCTCTGTTGTATAATGCCACATTGCCTCCTGCAATGGTCTGTGTCCAATCCCCTTTCTTATTCCTTTTGGCTGAGGCCACCTCGTCAGGGATGCTGGATTGTTCTCATACTACCTGTCTCTTATCTGAGTGTTGGAATGGTTCCTGGACTGTAGCAGTGATTATGAAAATTCCAACTTTTGTCCCAATCCCGGTCACTGCGGATCCTGATAAATTCCCTATTGTTGAGCTACTTAGAGTCCGCAGAGATTTTGGAATCACAGCGGCTATAGTGACAGCCGTGGCGGTATCTGCTGCTGCAGTGGTTACGGCTGGAGTGGCTATGGCCAATCAAGTACAAACTGCTGCCACCATTAATCACCATTAATCAAGTTGTCCAACAAACTTCCACCATACTTGAATCCCAAAATACAATTAATCAACATATTTTGTCAGGGATTTTAGCTGCCAACCAAAGAATAGACTTATAATTTTGTTCAACTAGGAAGTTCACCCATAGGTTGAATATTCAGTTCCAAAAGCGTTTAGGAGGAGTGATCTCTTCTCACAATTTGTATTTGGTGAGGAAGCCACCTCACAAAAATGTAGGTGTGATACCAGGTAGCTTTCAGTATGTGCATATAAAAATACATATGTTGAATAGGCTACAGAGAAAGGGAGACAGTAATACACATATTTTGAACTTTAAAAACACATGGAGAACTATTTAATTAAAAATTGACTAGATTAATAACACATAAACTTTATCATGCAAAAGGCAAGTCCAAATATACATCATGCCTCCTTTGAACTGCTTGTATTTATATTCTGTTTGTGTTATTTTTCTCCATCATATTAGGATTAGTAGTCAGAGTCTAGTAGGGTATGGGATAGTGTCAGGGATTCTGTATTTTGAATGGAAAATTGGAAATTGTATCCAATGTGTGTGCAAATATGTGCAACCCAAAACTTCCCACTCTGATCCAGAACAATGCCTTGACATTACCTTCGCTCCAAGGAAGACACAATTAGAAGAGAAGAGTTAGAAAATTTGTGAATACATGTCTGGAATGGAAAATGCTCAGGAGTTCACAAACTTCGAGATGGTAGAGGAGTTTCCAAAAGCAAGGGATATGGTAAACACAACACCAACATGGAGCTCTTCTGGCCTAAAGACTGTTTGAGAAACTGCATGTGAGATTGGGCACTTGAAATATAAGTTGTTGTCAGAAGTTTTAGCTTTATTTTTAGTGAGACCATCAAAGATGGGTCTGCATCTATGTGACCTGGACGACATGTTTTCTTATTTTCCAATGAACATGAGGCAGCAGTGCTGAATTCTCTCTTTGTAGGTAAACTGTGGCCACTGGGGGCTTAGTGTCTCCCCGTGTCGCTGTGAAGCCATTTGGTCATCCTTCACTTTTCGTGGTGTTTCTTGCTGCTGCACAGTGAGTTTGATATTTGCTTCAAAAAAACAAGGAGTTCAACTGGGACACAGTGCTGCAGGGAGTTCTGTCACTTGTGGTGGGTTAGAGTCTGCAGGAGAATGCACCATCCAGGCTTCTATCACTCATTGCTTGCTACAATGCCCCCTTTTCCATTGCAACCTAATTCTGAACATTGCCCTGAAACCTCTCTATATAACAAAGTGCCTTTACATAAATGGGTCTGCTGGCTACTGCAAGTCAATCACATGCTATTTGGAATCCAATGGCAGATCCACATGGCCCCACCACAGATGTTTTGTCACACACCTGCCCACACCTGGTCAAGGCGCACTACTCAGAAGGTTCCAACTTACTGGCATCTCTGTTCTATGCCATTTTCATGAAACCCAGTAAATCAAGGCCCAGTCTGGTACACTTATGATGAGCATCAGGAGATCTAACTGTTCTCCAGTGCCACCTGGTCATGGGAATTTTAAAAATTTCATGGTATTTATCTAGCCATTTTTCAAAGATGAATTTGGAGCCACAGTGGGTTTCAATTCATTCATGAACCATTAAATGTTGTGGAAGCTCATTTCAATGAAAGATCTGGAGAACTCTCACAGGCAAGGCTTCCCAAAGAGTGGCCTAAAGGTCACATGAGGCCAAGCCCATTGAGGTCTACAATGTTAGGTTCATGGGTGTTTTGACTCTCAAATATGCCTGCCAAGTCTTTCAGAATAAAATCAGGTTATATGCTGGCTGACATTCTCAGTGCTTTGTGGAAAGCCACCCTGGGCCTAGATCTCAGTTTCCAAGGGCAACTCTAATGCGTGGCCTCCTAAAATCCCAACACAATTCATGTCAATACTTCTCTGAGGTCAGTTCCAGAACTCAGTCTCTAAGATGAATCAAACCCGAGTTAAAGCCCAGGTTTACCCAGTCTTCTCTTCCAACAGCCAAATAAATGACCACAATTAAATCCAAAACACTCCCACATTGCCCTCATCTTCTTCCATATAGACACTCATCATTACCTCTGGCTGGAGGTTTCCATGAGGGGTAAAGCACAAGACAGAGTCTGAAATAATTTCCCTTGCCCTCATTTGCCTAAAGTCAGTGTGACCTGGACACCCTTCCTGTAAACAAGGAGTGATTTAATAGGCCTGCCACTAATACTGCTCTGCTTCTCCAATTTGAGGCCTACTGACTGTCAGGTATAGATTCTTTATGTGATTTGGATTCATTAGAAAACCCAAGCACCTATGGGCTAGCCTCTGCAGGGCTTTGAAAAACTCGATTAATTCAAAGGATCCCCAAATTCACTTGATGGAGGTCAGGAACCTAACAGAGAAAGGCAATAAACTTCATCTAAAATGACTGATTTTTTAGACATTTTGATTTTGGATGCACACATGGGATCTTTCTTAAGATCCATTAGGCACTGAATATCTAAGACACAGCCTCATACACGGCCAAGAGGCTGATTCACACACATATCTCTCAAAGCATTTTAGCAAACAGCCACAGGTGATGCCCATTCATTTCCATTTGAAAACTGTTTTCTTCAGGATTCACAAAGGGGTGGCCTGAGGCAAAGACCTTCCTGACATTCAGGGCAACAGAGGAATAGGGATGCAAAAGGCCCAAAGCAGGTTTTCTCCACTGAGACTTTCCTTGTCACACTGATATCTGAGTTTTCTGAGATGCTCCCTTTCCTTTCAGCTATAGAATACTTGGCCATGTCACAGAGGTTGGAGGTGGTACATAACTTGGACAAAAAACCATGAGCCTACTCTGGAGAGTGGCCAGATTCAGAAAGAAAACAGGAACTTAGGAAGATAGTACATGTTGCCCATTGATAAGGGAAGTCACAGTCCATTCATAAATTAGGCAGGATAAATGCTGGAATTCTTTCTACTAGACAGGACACATCCATAGATGAATTCTCTTTTCTAATGAATACAACCACGGACACAGAGAGTTACACAGACATAGAAACTCGCATTGTCAAAGGAATTACTAGACACAGTCCACTCCAAACCCAACAAACTGCCTTTCCTACTTATTCTCAGAACATGAGAAAAACCACAAACTCACTCCCACACCCACAAAGACACCTCCTTCCCCCAAGTAATTCTGTGACTATCCTGAGTGTCGTTTGACTGGTAGGCCATACTATGTTCCCCCAAATGGACTGTCCTGTCTCAGATATGGTCTCCTTGGCCAAATCTGTGACGTTGTCAGGAGCCAGAAGTGGGCAAGTACCTTTTTCTCAAGAAAGGCCCCTCTACAAAGCTCTCCTGGCATTTGGCCATCCTCAAATCAGTAGGTTCCAGGAAACACTGACTCTGTCCTTGGTAAATCCAAACAAGTGACCTCACTGGGACTTGGACTGGGACTGGGACTGGCTCTGGTTGCCTGGCTTCTGCATCACAAGTTCAGAGAGTTCCATCACCAAGGAAGAGAGGTGAGATCACTTACTTCAGGTAGTGAATGAGGACACTGCCTTGGCAATCACTTTGTCCTAACAGTTGCTTCCTTGGGTCTCATGAGATAGAGGCTGCCCCTACATCCTGTGACACTTTCACAAGTTAGAATGGTGAATCAACCATAGGCACGCAGGAACAGCTCTTCACACAGGCCTGGTATGGTCCATTTTCTCTACATTGAGAACAGAGAGGCTCATTACGATAAAACCCTTCATCCTGACCAGGTTGTTTGCAATGGAAGATGAGTTTTGCTCTTTAAGGTCCTTCATAGCTGTTTATATCTTCTCCAGGAATCACATCTGCATGGACCTTTTAGGTTTTCAGCATATGGAAGATCCCCTACATCCTGTATTGTAAGACCAACACTGTCCCTGGTCTTTTGTTAAGTGAGATTGTGGGAACAGTGTATGTTTAGGGTTTAATAACATGTTTGATTTGGGTTAGGAATCATTCTGCTAGATGAATAATGGTACTGGGAACCTGTGACATTTATTAAAACATAGAGATAAAATATAAGTATGAAAAAAGAAATCTAGGTAAGATTTGAAGCTCAGAAGGACATTGAGCTGTTGATTGTGATACTTAGCTTTGAATTATGTTCCGCATATATGTCTCAGATAAATCGATAATCAATGGCATAGGACCTTGTAACTTGGATGATTGAATGGAAAAGAGAACTTCCACTCAAACAGGGAAACTCAGTAAGATTAGGAAGATAGTCAGTAGCTTTCAGAAGAAGAGTGAGTACAGGATTTGGACCAAAAATTCGTTATCAATAGGGTTTCGGTTAGAGAGTGAAAGTAAATATCATCACATGTGAAGAGTCACTCACATGGTGAACTGGGGAAAATATTTAGGAAAGCAGACATCAATAGAGACATTAGGAAATCAGGCAAAGTATAAAGTGAGTGATAGGATTAGACATTATTAACTGCATTTAGGTTGAATATATAATCTTAGGAAGAAACAAATACGTAGTCACCAATAGGATTGATATTTGAGACTATTAGGCAACCTGGACCTGGATGTTTTTAGTAATCCATGTTCAGTTTCCATTTAGGCTTTGGTACAATCATAAGTGTGACTTTTGCTTTTTGTGTCCAGAATATTACTGTGATACAATGTATATGTAGATAAGGTGACCTGAGTATTTCTTCCACCATTTCTGGGAGCAATATTTTGAAGAAGTATAAATTAGTATTCAGGGTACAAACAGGTGTACTCTTTGTCTTTGAATATGGAGAATATGCATGTATAGACCATACTGTGAATAAATAATATAACTGGTTCCAACTTTAAATAATGGATTGAATTGAAATGTAAAAATATACAGGAAATCTTATACTGATATACAACCATTCATTCCAACCCGTTTTACATCTAATGGTAATATGAGGATTATGGTTTATCATGAAGAGTGTGTGAGTTTTGCTTCAAATTGATTATGGAAATTGAAAATAATTTGTTTGGAAAAAAGTCTCATAAAAAGACCAGTCAAGAAACCTGGAGAAATACATGTGTTCTGAAGCAGGAAGTGACTGAAAGTGAAACAAATGCCTATAAATTTGCGAACTTGTAGATGAAATATATATCCTATGATGTGCATTAACTGAAGGAGTAGTAATGTGCCAGTGTTGAGTAAAAATGAACGTCAAAATAAACATCATGTCCCATAGGAATCTTCTTGCATTGATGTTAAACTGAGTCAGTTAATTTAGAAATATTAGGATTTGAATGCACCATTCACTGAAGTTAGTTTTCAGACCTAAGAAACAAATATGTATTTCAGGTAGATGAATATTTCTGAGAATAATCTAGTGAAAATTTGATTATAACTCCACATACATGAACATGAATGAATTTTGGGACTGTACATAAGACACATCTATTTCATATTTTGAAATATATGGAGAGTGTGTATATATATATATATATATATATATATATATATATATACACACACACACACACACACACACAACAGACATTAAAAAGTAGCAATACATATGCCAATTGAAATTCTTCATGAAATATATATCATCCACAGATCCAAAAATCTTCATTTTACTGAGCGTGGATTTATGTGTAATATTGTTCAACTAGGAAGCTCACCAATAGCTTAAATTTTCAGTTCCAACAGCGTTTAGGAGGAGTGATCTCTTCTCATAATTTGTATCTGCCAAGTCAGCAGCCTCACAAAAATGTACGTGTGATACCAGGTAGGATTCTATATGTGCATATAAAAATATATGTGCTGAATATGCTACAGAGAAAGGGAGACAGGAATTCACATATTTGTCAACTTTAAAAACACATTGAGAGAGGGAGGGCCAGATCTGCCAATCGCTCCTTCAAGGTAGGCGGTCCTGCGACCCACCGGCTGAACAGGACCAGTGGCCCGCCACCGTGGAAGACACATCGCCTGGTTGGGGGAGGGGCAATGCCGCCGGGCCTGCAAGGTAGGCAGACCTGTGACCCACAGCAGGACAGGCCCAGCAATCTGCGGAGGGGCAGAGACGCCCTCCGCGCCTGCAAGGTAGGTGGACCTGCGACCACCGACAGCCCAGGCCTATGGCCCGCCAGCATGGTAGACACATCGTCCCGGTTGGGGGAGGGGCAGAGCAGCCACACGCGCCTGCAAGGTAGACAGACCTGCAAGGGACAGACAAAACAGACCCAGTGGCCCGCAGATGGTCAAAGCTGCCGCCCACGCCTGCAAAGTAGCCCGACTTGCGACCCACTGGCAGAACAGGCCCAGTGCCTGCAGAGGGGCAGAGGTGCTGCTCGCACCTTCAAGGTAGGCGGACCAGCTACCGACTGACAGAACAGGCCCAGCAGCCTGCTGGTGTGGTAGGCACATTGTCCCAATTGTAGGAGGGGATGAGCCACCACCCGTGCCTGCGAGAGAGACTTTGAAACTATACAAGCAATAAAAATATATAGGGGAAAAATTCAATAACACAACAGTTTCACCAAGCAGAAAGAAACATGAACAGAATGAAAAGACAAGGAAAGAAAGGACCATAAGCAATGCAGGTAAAGTCAACTTTAGAAGAGGTAATATCTGCAGCAGATGGAATGTCAGATAAAGAACTCAGGATATACATGCTTCAGATGATCTGGAGTCTCAAGGAAGACATTAGAGAGCAAAATCAGACAATGAAAGATCACCTTGATAATGAATTACATAAAAAATCTAAGAAGCATAATATCAACTATGCAGGGAGATAAAGATTATAAAATCAAACAAACAGATATCCTAGGAATGCAGGAATCAATAAACCAACTTAAAAACTCAATTGAGAATACTAACAGCAGAGGAGAACACTTAGAAGATAGAACATCAGACAATGAAGACAAATTATTTCAACTTGAAAAGAACACAGACAGCTCAGGAAGACTTTTAAGAAACCATGAGCAGAACATCCAAGAAATATGGGATAACATAAAAAGACCAAACTTAAGAGTCATTGGGATACAGGAAGGTATAGAGGTCCAAACAAAAGGAATGAGCAATATATTCAATGAAATAAAAGAGAAAACTTCCCAGACTTGTAGAATGAGACAGAATCGCAAATCCTAGAAGCTAACAGGATGCCAAATGTGCAAAATTATAAGAGATCCACACCTAGACATATTATAACGAAGATGCCCAACATACAGAAAAAGGAGAGAATTTTAAAAGCTACAAGATAAAGGAAGCAGATTATATTTAGTGGTAAACCAATCAGGATAACAGATGATCTTTCAACACAGACTCTGAAAGCTAGAAGATCCTGCAATAACATTTTTCAAACACTGAAAGTAAATGGGTTCCATCCAAGAATTGTGTATCTAGCAAAATTAAGCTTCAGGATAGAAGATGAAATTAAAACTTTCCACGATAACAAAAGTTAAAAGAATTTGCAGCTAGAAAACGATTTCTTCAAAACATCCTTGGCAAAACACTACAGGAAGAGGAAATGGAAAATAACAATGAAAACCAACAGTGGGAGGTAGGAAAGTAAAGGGGGGAAAATAATCAAGGAGGAAAAAAACCATGTTTAGTAACATAAATATACAAATATGGCTGGAAGAACAACCCATATCTCAATAATAACCCTAAATGTTAATGGCTTAAACTCACCAATTAAGAGACACAGGCTAGTAGAATGGATCCCAAAACAAGACCCAACAGTATGCTGCCTACTGGAGACACATTTGTTAGGAAAAGATATACATAGACTGAAGGTGAAAAGTTGGGAAAAATCATATCACCCATATGGACTTCGGAAACAAGCAGAAGTGTCCATACTCATATCAAATAAAATAGATTTCAAGCTAAAGTTAATCAAAAGGGATAAAGAGCAACACTACATACTTCTCAAGGAAACCATACACCAACAAGACATAACAATCATAAATATATATGCCCCAAACATTGGTGCAGCTATGTTCATTAAACAAATTCTTCTCAAGTTCAAGAGTCTAATAGACCACCATACAATACTCATGGGAGACTCAAACACACCTCTCTCACTACTGGACTGATCTTCCAAACAAAAGTTGAATAATGAAACTATAGAACTCAATAACACAATTAATAACCCAGACTTATGATATATATAGAATATACCACCCAACATCAAGCAGCTACACTTTTTTCTCAGCAGCACATGGATACTTCTCAAAAAATAAATCATATATTATGTCACAGAGCAACTCTTAGACAATATAAAGGAGTAGATATAATACCAGGCATCTTATCTGATCATAATGAAATGAAACTGAAAATCAACGATAAAAGAAAGAAGGAAAAATCATGTATCACTTGGAGAATGAAAAATAAGTTACTGAATGATCAATGGGTTATAGAAGACACCAAGGAGGAAATTAAAAAATTCTTAGAGATAAATGAAAACACAGACATAACATATCGGAATCTATGGGACACATTGAAAGCAGTTCTAAGAACAAAATTCATTGCTTAGATTTCATTCCTTAAAAAAAGGAAAAAAAAAAAACGACAAATAAATGATCTCATACTTCATCTCAGAATCCTAGAAAAAGAAGAGCAAAACAACAGCAAAATAAGTAGAAGGCAAGAAATAATTAAAATTAGAGCTGAAATTAATGAAATCGAAACAAAAGAAACAATTGAAAAAATTGACAAAACTAAAAGATGGTTCTTGGAAAAAATAAATCAAAACGACAGACCATTAGGGAAGCTAACAAAGAAAAGAAGAGGGAGAACTCAGTATCACAACAGATAGTTCAGAAATACAGAAGATAATCCGAAATTATTTTGAATTCTTATTTTTCAATAAAATAGAAGATAGTGAAGGCATCGATAAATTTCTCAGTCATATAATCTGCCCAGATTTAGTCAGGAGGATATAGGCAACCTAAACAGACCCATAACAATTAAGGAAATTGAATAAACCATCAAAAGACTACCAACTAAGAAAAGCCCAGGACCGGATGGGTATACAGCAGAGTTTTACAAAACCTTTAAAGAGGAACTAATACCAATACTTTTCAAGCTATTTCAGGAAAAATGCAAAAATCCTCAAAAAAATTGTGGCGAATCGGATACAAAAACATATTAAAAAAATTGTGCACCATGATCAAGTAGAATTCATCCCTGGGATGCAAGGCTGGTTCAATATACAGAAATCAATAAATGTTATTCATCACATAAATAGACTTAAAAATAAGAACCATTTGATCATCTCGATAGATGCAGAAAAAGCATTTGACAATGTTCAGCATCCCTTTATGTTCAAAACTCTGGAAAAACTAGGGATAACAGGAACATACCTCAATAATGTAAAAGCAATCTATGCTAAGTCTCAGGCTAGCATCATTCTGAATGGAGAAAAATTGAAGGTATTCCCTCTAAAATCTGGAAGAAGATAGGGATGCCCTCTCTCACTACTTCTGTTCAACATAGTTCTCGAAACACTGGCCAGAGCAATTAGAGAGATTAAAGAAATCAAAGGCATAAAAATAGGAAAAGAAGAACGTAAATTATCACTATTTGCAGATGACATGATTCTATACTTAGCAGACCCAGCAAGGTATACAAAGAAACTATTAGAGGTAATAAATGAATTCACCAAAGTGGCAGGATATAAAATCAATATGCATAAATCAAAGGCATTCCTGTATATCAGCAACAAATCCTCTGAAATAGAAATGAGGACAACAACTCCATTCAAAATATCCACACACACACAAAAAAAATACTTGGGAATCAACCTAACAAAAAAGGTGAAAGACTTATAAAATGAAAACTACAGAACCCTAAAGAGAGAAATAGAAGAAGATCTTAGAAGATGGAAAAATATACTATGTTCATGGATAGGCAGAACTAACATCATCAAAATGGCAATATAACCAAAAGTTCTCTATATGTTAAATGCAATGCCAATCGGGTCTAAAAGCATGCAATGGAGGAAGGATAGCATCTTCAACAAATGGTTCTGGGAAAACTGGAAATTCATATGCAACAAAATGAAACTGAATCCATTTCTCTCGCCATGCACAAAAGTTAACTCAAAATGGATCAAGGAGCTTGATATCAAATCAGAGACACGGCATCTGATACAAGAAAAAGTTGGCTATGATCTACATACTGTGGGGTCGGGCTCCAAATTCCTCAATAGGACACCATTAGCACACGAGTTAATACCTAGAATCAACAAATGGGACTTACTCAAACTAAAAAGTTTTTTCTCATCAAAAGAAACAATAAGAGAGGTAAATAAGTAGTCTACATCCTGGGAACAAATCTTTACTCCTCACACTTCAGATAGAGCCCTAATATCCAGAGTATACAAAGAACTCAAAAAATTAAACAATAAGAAGACGAATAACCCAATCAACAAATGGTCCAAGGACCTGAACAGACACTTCTCAGATGAGGACATACAATCAATCAATAAGTACATGAGAAAATGCTCACCATCTCTTGCAGTCAGAAAAATGGAAAACAAACCCTCCCTAAGATACCATCTCACTCCAGTATGATTGGCAGCCATTATGAAGTCAAACAACAAGTGCTGGCGAGGATGTGGGGAAAAGGGTACACCTGTACATTGCTGGTGGGACTGCAAATTGGTGCAGCCAATTTGGAAAGAAGTATGGAGATTTCTTGGAAGCTAGGAATGGAACCACCATTTGACCCAGCTATTCCCCTTCTCGGTCTATTCCCTAAGACCTAAAATGTGCATGCTGCAGGGACACTGCTACATTGATGTTCATAACAGCACAATTGAAAATAGCAAGAGTGTGGAACCAACCTAGATGCCCTTCAATAGATGAATGGAAAAAAAAATGTGGCATTTATACACAATGGAGTAATACTCTGCATTAAAAAATGTCAAAATCATAGAATTTGCAGGGAAATAGATGGCATTAGAACAGATTATGCTAAGTGAAGCTAGCCAATCCCTAAAAAAACAAATGCCAATAGTTTTCTTTGATATAAGGAGAGTAACTAAGAACAGATTTGGGAGGAAGAGCATGAGAAGAAGATGAAGATTAAACAGGGGTGACAGGTAGAAGAGAAAAGGAAAGAGAAGGGAAATTGCATGGAAATGGAAGGAGACCCTCATGGTTATACAAAATTACATACAAGAGGAAGTGAGGGAAAAGGGGGGAAAAACCAAGGGGGAGAAATGAATTACAGTAGATGGGGTAGAGAGAGAAGATGGGAGAAGAGGGGATGGGGGATTGTAGAGGATAGGAAAGACAGCAGACTACAACAGACACTAGTATTGCAATACGTAAAACAGTGGATGTGTAACAGATGTGATGCTGAAACCTGTATACGGAGTAAAAATGGGAGTTCATAACCCACTTGAATCAAAGTGTGAAATATGATATGTCAAGAAATAGGTAAATTTTGAACAACCAACAATAAAAATTAAAGGAAAAAAAACACATAGAGAACTATTTCAATGAAAAATGGACTAGACATATAACACCTACGCTTTATCATGCAAAAGGCAAGTCCAACTATACACCATGCCTCCTCTGAACGGCTTGTATTTCTATTCTGTTTGTGTTATTATTCTCCATCATAGTAGGATTAGTAGTCAGAGTCTAGTAGGGTATGGGTTAGTGTCAGGGATTCAGTATTTTGAATGGAAAAAAGGAAAATGAATCCAATGTGTATGCAAATATGGGCTACACAATAAATTACCCACTCTCATCCAGAACAATGGCTTCACATTACCTTCACCCCAAATAAGACACAATTAGAGGAGAAGAGTTAGAAAATCTGTGAATATATATCTGGAATGGAAAATGCAAAGGAGTTCACAACCTTGGATGTGGTAGAGGAGTTTCCAAATGTAAGGGACAAGGTAAACACTCCACAAACTTGGAGCTCTGCTGGCCTAAAGACTTCTTGAGAAACTGCCTCTGAGGTTGGGAACTCAAAATATATGTTGTTGTCAGGAGCTTTAGCTTTCTTTCTAGTGAGACCATCAGAGCTGGGTCTACATCTATGAGACCTGGAGGACGTGGTTTCTTATTTTCCAATGAACACTAGGCTACAGTACTGAATTATCTCTATGTAGGTAAACTGTGACCACTGGGGTCTAAGAGTCTCCCCGTGTGGACTGTGAGGGCATTTGGTCATTCTCCACTTTTCGTGGTGTTTCTTGCTGCTGCACTGGGAGTTTGGTATTTTCTTCACGAAATACAAGGAGTTGAACTGGGACACAGTGCTGGAGGGAGTACTGTCATGTGTAGTGAGTCATGGTCTGCAGGAGAATGCACCAACCAGGCTTCTAGCCCACATAGATTGTCCCCTTGTCCATAGCAACCTGATTCTGAACATTGCCCTAAAAATTCGCCATATACCAATATGCATTTACATATAAGAATTTCCTGGCTGCACCATGTCAGTCACATGCCATTTGGAAGCAATGGCAGATCCACATGGCCCCACCACGGATGTTTTATCACAAACATGCACACCACAGCTTGCGCCTACAATTGAGGAGTATTCAACTTACTGGCATCTCTGTTCTACACCAATTTAATGAAACTCAGTCAATTAGGGCACTTTCTGGTACACTCATGATCAGCAACAGGGCATACAAAGGTTCTCCAGTGCCACCTGGTCATAGGAATTTCAAAAATTTCATGGTATTTATCTAGCCATTTTTCAAGGTGGAAGTTGGAGGCACTGTAGGTTTCAATTCATTTAGGAACCATTAAATTGTGAGGAAGCTCATTTCAATGAAATCTCTGGAGGACACTCACAGGCAAGTCTTCCCAAAGAGTAGCCAAAAGGTCACATGAAGCCAGGCCCATTGAGGTCTACAGTGTGAGGTCTATGTGTGTTTTGACTATGGCTGCCAAGTCTTTCAGAATAAAATCTTGTGATATCCTGGGTGAGATTCCCAGTGCTCTGTGGAAAGCCACCCTCGGCCTAGGTCTCAGTTTCCAAGGGCGAGTCTCATGTGTGGCCTCCTAAAAACTCAACACAATTCATGCCAATACTTCTCTGAGTTCAGTTCCATAACTCAGTCTCTAAGGGGAATCAGACCAGATTTCAAGTCCTGGTTGACCTACTCATCTCTTCCAACCTCAACACAAATGACCAAAATTAAACCAAAACATTCCCACATGACCCTCATCTTATTGCATATAGACACTCATCTTAACCTCTGCCTGGAAGTTTCCATGAAGGACACAGCCCAAGACAGTGTCCAAAATAGGCTTCCTTGCCCCTTATTTTCCTAATGTCAGGGTGGCCTGGACACCCTTCCTGTGACCCAGGAGTGATCAAATAGGCCTGCCGTAATACTGCTCTGCTTCTCCAATTTGAGGCCTACTGACAGTGGGGTTTAGAATCTTTATGTGAATTGGAATCATGAGAAAACACCAGCACCTCTGGGCTAGCATGTGCAGGGCTTTGAAGAAATCATTTGACCCAAAGGATCCCTATTCTCACTTGATGGAGGTCAGGAACCTTACAGTGGAAGGCAAGAGACTTTATGCTCAATGACTCCTCTTTTGGGCATTTCGGTTTTGGATTCACACATGGGATCTTTCTTTATATCGATCAGGTGCTAAGAATCTAAGCCAAAGCCTCACACAGGGCCAAGAGGCTGATTCAGACACACCCCTTTCTAAAGCAATTAGGCAAAGAGCCACAGGTGAGGCACATTCATTTCCATTTGAAAAATGTTTTCTTCCAGCTTCACAAAGGGGTGGCCTGAGGCTAAGAAATTCCTGAAATACAGGGAAATAGAATAAAAGGTAAGCAAAAGGCCCAAAGCACGGTTTTTCTACTGAGACTTTACTGGTCACACTGATATCTGAGTTTTCTTAGTTGCTCGCCATTCCCTTCAGCTATCCAGTACATGGCCATGTCACAGAGCTTGAAGGTGGTACTTCGCTTGGACACAAAACCATGAGCCTATTCTGGAGAGTGGCCAGAATTCAAAAATAAAACCAGACCTTAGGAAAATAGCAGGTGTTGCCCATCGATAAGGGAAGCCACAGTGCATTCATATATTCGGCTGGATGAATGCTGGGAAGCTTTCTACCAGACAGGACACATCCATTCATGCATTCTCTTTTCTAATGTTTACAACCACGGACCCAATGGGATACACAGACATAGAAACACTTGCCTTATCAAATCACTTATTAGAAACAGTTCACTCCAAACCAAACAAACCGCCATTCCTACCTATTCTGAGAACATGAGACAAAAGCACAAACACACACCCACACCCACAAAGCACCTTCTTCCCCCAAGTAGGTCTCTGACTATCCGGAGTGTCCTCTGACTATTGGGCCATACTATGTTCCCCTGAAATTGCCTGCCCTGTTTCAGATCTGGTTTCCTTGGCCAACTCTGTAAAGTTGTCAGGAGGCAGCGGTGATCCACTACCTGCTTTCTCAGGAAAGGCCACTCTTCAGAGCTTTCCTGGCTTTTGGCCATCCTCATATCAGTAGGTACCAACAAAGACTGATTCTGTCCTTGGTAAATCCAAAGAAGTGAGACCACTGCTACTGGGACTGGAATGGGATTTGGGTGCCTGGCTTCCTTGATCCCAGGTTCAGAGAGTTCTATCACCAAGGATGTGAGGTGAGGTCTGAGGTCACTTCCTTCAGGAACTGAATGAGCTCACACCCTTGGCAACCACTTTGTCCTAACAGTTGCTTACAAGGGTCCCCTGAAATGAAGGCTGCCCCTACTTTCTGTGACAGTTTCACAAGTTAGAATGGTATATTAACCATAGGCAACCAGGAACACCTCTCCACACAGCCTCGTTTGGTCCTTCTTCTCTACATTAAGAAGAGAGAGGATGATTCAGACATATCCCTTCATCCTGACCAGGTTGTTTGCAAGAGAAGATGACTTTTGCTCACTCAGTTCCTTCATAGCTGCCTACAACTTCTCCAGGGATCATTTTTGCATGTACCTTTGAGTTTCTTAGCAATAGGAAGTTCCCCTACATTCCTGTATTGTAAGACCTACTCTGTCCCTACTCTTCTGTAAAGTTAGATTGAGGGAACAGTGTATGGTTAGGGTTAATAACAGGTTCAATTTGCATTAGGAATCATTCTGCTGGATGAATAATGGTATTGAAAACCTGCGATATTTACAAGAATATATAGGTGAAAATTAAGTATGAAAACAGAAATCTAGGTAAGATTTGAAGCCCAGAAGAGCATTGGGACCTTGATTGTGATACTGAGCTTTGATTTATTTTCTGCACAGATGTCTCAGATACATCAATATACAATGGCAAAGGTCCGTGTATTTTGGATGATTGATTGTCAAAGAGAACTTCCAGTCAAAAAGGGATAATCAGTAGGATTAGGAAGATAGTCGGTAGGTTTAGAAAGGAGAGTGAGCATAGAATTTGGACCAAAAGTTCTTTAGCTATAGGGTTTCGGGTATAGAGTGAATGTAAATGTCACCACATATGAAGAGTCAGTCACAATGATGAACTGGGGAAAATATGTAGGAAAGCAGATATCAATAGAGACATTAGGAAATCTGGCAAAGTGTAGTCCGTAGTGAAAGGTTAATAAAATAGGTACTTATCACTTCCTGTTTTCTGTATGCTTAATAAAACACTGTTGAAATCTTGAGAAATGTTTGCTAGTCTTGTTCCCAGAATGTGCTGTCCTCAGCTGCCAAACTGCAGAAAGTAATTCCTCACCCGGTTGCCCACAAACAGCTCACTCGCCCGGACCCATCAATAAACATCCTGCCCTGCCCTCTCCAAGGAAAGTATATAAGCTCTGCTTAAGCTGTTCTCAGGGCTCTCTGCTCTATTCAAGTGAACTCTGAGCCCCAGCATGCTGGACCCATAATAAACCCTTTGCTTTTGCATGAGACAGTCTCTTGGTGGTTTCTTCCCCGGACGCTCGCCCGACCTTTACATATGGAGGTTCCACTGAGATCCAGCAGCGGCAGATGAGAGACCCCAACGGGCTCCTCTCGGGGTATGTAAGGTGCCTCTTTCTAGTTTCAGGTTTCAGGTTAGGGCTTGGCAAATGGCTGTTGATGAAGAGTGTGAGCTCTCTCCGACGGTGGCTGAGAGACATGTCATAGAGCCACAGGCCACGTCACTGGGGGACTCCCCAGAGGACTCGGGAAATCGAGGAACAATAGTCTCCTCGACTCAGTGATATTTTGTTTCAGATTCGGTATTGCCAGCCCATCGGGTTTTGCCGGCTACTCAGTCCTGGTCTCAGTGTTGGACGTCCATTGCCTGTCTTTATTGTATTGTCTTGTCTGTGTGGTGTGTCGTTGCTTTTACTGATTGTTTATCTTTCATTATGGGATAGAGCACTTCAATGCCTCTTTTGCTGACCCTTGATCATTGCACCAAAGTCCGCTTAAGGGCTCAGAATCTTTCTTTTTCAGTTAAACGCTGGACCTGGCAGACTCTCTGTGCCTCAGAATGGCCCACCTTTGGATTCAGATGGCCCCTAGTAGGATCTTTCTACTTCCCACTAATTTAAAAAGTCAGAGATATTGACTTTCAGCCAGCGCCACATAGACATCAGGATCAAGAGACATATATCTTAACTTTGCAGGACCTCTGCAATTCTCCTCCTCCATGTGTGAAGCTTTTCCTTGCCCCTGCCCCCGCTCCTACTCTTTCCGTCATGCTCTCTCAAACCTTCTGCTTCTCCTCCTCCTTCAACCTCTGTTCTCCCTGAGTCACAAGATTTTACTCTACTGGACTCTCGTCCTACTACTTATTCCCTGCTCTCGTCCCCCAACCCCCAACACCCTCTAAGTAATTCCCCTGCTGCTGTCTCAGCCTCTCCGCCATTGGAGGAAGCTAAGCGAGCCCAGCGCACTCCAGATAACTCCCCTGCGGAAAACACAGCCCCTCCTTTCCTGGAGGTTGCTGGCCCGGCTAAAGGAATTTGCTGGCGTTGAATGATTGAAATCCCTGGAACTCACGTGATGCTCCCTCTCCATTTCTAAGGAACAATGATTGATGACAACCATGGGGGAAAAATGCAAGCCTACCGGTATTTACCTTTCTCCTCTTCAGACCTAAATAACTGGAAAAATAGCAATCCCCCTTTTACCGAGGACCCCACCTGGGTCTCAGGTGTGGTTGAGTCATTGATGTTTTCACACCAGCCTACTTGGGATGACTGCCAACAACTCCTAGGGACTCTCTTCATGACAGAGGAACAAAAGAGAATATTCCTGGATTCTAGAAAAAAATATTCTCGGACCAGATGGGTGACCGACAAAACTTCCCAACATATGCAAAGCTGCCTTTCCCTTGCACCGACCCAACTGGGACCCCAAAACCTGTGAAGGTAATGAGCATCCTTCCTCTTATTGCCGGGTTCTAATAGTGGGTATCTTAGTGGCCGCTAGGCGACCAACTATTTTGGCCAAGGTAAGAGAGATTATTCAAGGGACTGATGAATGTCCCTCCATGTTCCTACAGAGAATTATGGAGGCATATAGGAGATTTAATCCTTTCGATCCTCAGGGAGAGAATCAAAAGGCATCTGTCATGGTGGCCTTTATTGGGCAAGCTGTTCTGGATATTAAAAGACAGTTACAATGCTTAGATGGATTACAAGATATGACTTTGAGAGGTTTAGTCAGAGAAGCCAAGAAGGTATACTATAAGAGAGAAACTGAGGAAGACTAGGGAGCAAAGGGAGGATAAAAGAAACAAAAGACAGACTAAGGCATTGACTAAGATCCTGGTCACAACAACAAATAGACCAGAAATTAAGAAACATGGAGACAGGAAGGGACACCGGGGCCCACACAAGAGGCCACCCCTGGCCTCAATTCAATGTGCCTACTCTAAAAAAAAGGACACTGGGCTAAAGAGTGCCCTAGAAAGAGACAGCCAGGCCAGCTGGACATTCTGACTCTGTAGGATTACTAAGAAAGTCGGGGCTCAGATCCTCTCCCCGAGCTCAGGGTAACTTTTGAAGTGGAGGGGACCCCAGTATACTTTGAAGTGGATACAGGGGCAAGATATTCTGCCTTTAAGGCCCCATTGGAACCTCTATCAATTAAAAGGTCTCTAATTCAAGGGGCTAATGGCAGTAAATATCGGGCTTGGACAACTAAGAGGACCATGGACCAGGGGAAAGGAAAAATCCATCACTCATTCCTAGTAATCCCAGAATGCACGGCCCCATTGATTGGAAGAGATCTGCTCACAAAGCTCTGGGCCAAAATAACTTTTTACCCTGAAGGCCCCCAAGTGGAATTTCTAAATCCTTCAGTAAAAACTCCTATAATCACGGCTCTAACTATGTCAGTAGAAAATGTACATCAAATCACTCACCTTGGTTCAAAGAAACTGCATTCATTTCTGAAGGATCAAGAACAGAGTTTTCCATTAACCAACTCACAGTGAAAGGAAACAACTGAATGGATAACAAAAGCCTGTTGGGTCCATCAATTGGTTAATTCTTACCCTTCCAAGCTTCCTGCAGGAAAGCACCTACGAGGAACCAGACCAGGACAATTCTGGGAAGTGGACTTTACTGAAATTAAGCCAGCAAGGAATGGACTTAAATATCTCCTAGTCTTTGTAGATACATTTTCAGGATGGATTGAAGCCTTCCCCCCCACCCCCCAAAAAAAAAGAAAAGAAAAAAAAATGAAACAGCGCAAATGGTGGTCAAGAAGATCCTGGAAGATATTTTTCCAAGGTACGGCCTGCCTAAATTAATAGGGTCTGATAATGGACCGGCGTTCGTGGCCCAGGTAACTCAGAGGTTAGCAAGGACCCTGGGGATTAATTGGAAGTTACATTGTGTTTACAGACCCCCGAGTTCAGGACAGGTAGAAAGAATGAATAGAACCATTAAAGAGACCATAACGAAATTAAACTTAGAGACCGGCATAAAAGATTGGACTATGCTCCTGCTTTATGTACTGTTTCATGCAAGAAATACTCAATCTATTTCTTTGTGTAACCTCACACCCTGTGAAATTCTCTATGGTGTCCCTCCTCCAGTAAGGGACCTACCCCAACTCTAAGACCTAACGATTCCTTCCACACCCCCTTGCTTAACAGACTTAAAGCTCTTGAAAGAACTCAGGGATACCTGTGAAAACAGATGGCCACTGCCTACCAACCTGGGGATGAGGGGACTCTACAGCGATATCAAGTAGAGACTTCATCTATGTAAGACGACATCTGGTGTCATCCCTGGAACTCCGCTGAAAAGGACCATACCAGGTGCTACTTATAACACCTACAGGGTAAAGGTAGTCAAAATCACTTCCTGGATCCCTACCTCTCATCTCAAGCCTGTGCCCTGTCCAGACTCTGGCTGGAAACTGGAAAAGACTGGAAACCCTTTCAAATTGTGGATTCGCTGTGTGGATAAGGCTATAGACTCTCCCCTTGACCACCAGTAGTTCTAACCCTCATAAGCCTGTTCAGCAGCGATGGCTGATCACAAATCCTACTGGAACGGAAGTATGGTCTATCTTGCATACAGCCCGCTTAGGGACCTGGTGGCCATCTCTCCAGCCAGACATTTGTCAGCTGCGTATAGGTCTTCCCGATTGGGATATCCCTAATGAAGAGGATCCCACTAAAATTCCATTAAATTCCTTCCATACCATAGATAATGGAAACAAACATTATTGATGTAGGGACACGCGAGCCAGATGCTGGTTGGCTAGCCTAGATTACTATGTTTGCCCAGTGTACTATCAAAGCCACAAACAGTCAAGGCTGTGTGCGGGGAACGCCGACATCTTCTGTAAGTCATGGGGATGTGAGCATACAGGGACTGTCACATGGAACCCAAACTACTCATGAAATTCTCTACACAGCATTGGCCATATTACCAATTAGACAACCAAAACCGATGGCCCCCAGAGGGGTGTCTAGATTCTCAAATTCTGTGTGACCTTTTTAACTTCTGCAAGTGCTCAAAAGGGTGAAAGGAGATTCCTCTATGTGGAGGCCTTTTCTCTCCTTTGCTCACATCGTGAACTATGCTTCTCCAATACATGCTCACCCTCAGCCTTCTGCTCTAGACTCTCTGTTGTCACTCCCACCTCATCAACTTGATTTCTCCCCTCCAATTACTATATTAAAAACCCAAACCTCCACCGTTTCTCAGACCATTGCCCCCTTGCTGAGGTAGCAGGTACTGAGGTAACCCTCCACTCACTCACTCCTCTCTTCTCCTGTCAGTGACCACACTGGGTCCCACCAGGTCCTCTTACCAGCTAACCCAAAGCTCAAACCAGCTGAGAAGAGCCCTCAGACCCCTATCCAAGATGTAATGAAAATGGCCTTTAAAGTTGCTTTGCCATCACTGAAAACAGGTTACTAAGAATTTACAGTCCCTTACAGGCATTTTAGGATACTCACTCCCATCTCCCGCTCTGTTCTACCCGTTCTACTACTCATGTTTTTGTTGCTAGGAAGATCTCAAAACCCTTTTCCATTATTTTTTTACATCTCTCCTTCCTCATTCTCACATCCAAAGAGCTGCTCTCAGCCCTGCATTCCCCGTCTTCCCCCTCTGTACCAGGCCCACAGGAAAGTCTTAACTGACCTTATCCAGAAGTTTTCACCATGGCTAACTTTAGGACTTTCAGCAAAAGAGTCCCTATAAAAGAGTTCAGTGTAGATAAACTTCCTCTTTTTGTGTTGCCCTGGTCTACCTGGCAACTGGCTGAAAAAAATCAGCACTCCTGAGCTAGACACACCCTTACTAGTTTTTCACAACATATGTGATCAAGGCTTCTGTCCTTTAGCTGGGGCTTCATAGAGATGGCTACATTGCTAAGATGAATAAATTACAAACTGGGCTCCATGGAAACAGCTGGCAGGGGGAAAAAAAGGGAAAAAAAAGCTCTCCCCCACCCAGGTGTCCTTGAAAATTTAACTTGCCCAGAACTGAGGAAAAATCAGAAACAAAAACTGCTCTTTGTGAACTTCTGCAGACTGTGAACTTCAGAGCCCCTTCCCTTACATGTTGGGTACAAAATTCTGAAACTACCTAAACTTGGGTTTCAGGGGATTAATTGATTACAACAGAAGCAATGCCCTCTGAATCTGGTTGCAACCAAATAAGACTGTTTCCTTGTCTTTGGTGCTATCTTAGGTGCCTTGCCTTGTCCGTCCCTACAACAATATAATTCTATATACTTAAACGTTGTTTATGTTTTTATGAAATGGTCAACAGAAGTGATTAATTGTGTAATGGTGCAGATGTTTCCCAGAGTGCTCTATTATGACGCAGGTTCATTGGAAGATCAAATAGAGGGGCATACAACCCGGTTCAGTTGGGAACATATATCTCTCACCTTAGCCATTCTATTATGAATAGGAGTTGCTGCCTGGGTTCGCACAGGAACCACTGCCCTGGTCCATGGGACACAACAAATGACCCAATTAGAAGAAGCAATAGATCAAAACCTAAAGATATTAGAAAATTCCATCACAACTTTGCAGGAATCTTTTACCTCTCTCTTTGAAGTTGTTTTACAGAAAAGTCGAGGTTTGGACCTCCTTTTCATGAGAGAAGGGAGCCTTTGTGCTGCATTGAGGAAAGAATGTTTTTTTTTTTTTTTTTATGTCGACCATACTGAAGTTGTAACAAACCCTATGAGTAAATTAAAAAGATGCCTTGAAGAGCATCAAAGAGAGATAGAGACCCAAAATTGGTGGTTTGAGTCTTGGTTTACACAGTCCCCCTGGTTAACTACGTTTTAATCAACCCTGGCCGGTCCAATAATAATCCTCATTTTATTGCTTACTATAAAACCCTGTTTCTCAACCATGTAATTTCTTTTCTCCAAGCTCAAATTGGACAAGTTAAACTTATGTTAATACCCCACTAGCATACATAAAATGTGACACCCCCCAACAATCACTTTTATGATTAAAAGTAGCCAGAAGAAGAAGTGGGGAATTAAATGTTAATAAAATATGTACTTGTCACTTCCTGTTTTTCTGTATGCTTAACAAAACACTGTTGAAATGTTGAGAAATGTTTCCTAATCTTGTTCCCAGAATGTGCTGTCCCCAACTGCCAAACTGCAGAATGTACTCCCTCACGCGTTTACACACAAACCGCTAACTCGCCCTGACCCATCAATAAACTTCCCTCCCTGCCCTCTCCAAGAAAATTATATAAGTTCTGCTTAAGATGTTCTCAGGGCTCTCTGCTCTATTCAAGTGAGCTCTAAGCCCCAGCATTCTGGACCCCAAATAAACCCTTTCTGTTGCATGAGATAGTCTCTTGGTGGTCTCATCCTCTGACACTCGCCCTACATTTACTTGGATGATTGAATGTAGATGAGAACATCCATTCAAAAGTGATAGTCGGTAAAATTAGGAAGATAGTCGGTAGGTTTAGGAAGAAGAGTGAGTATAAAATTTGGAACAAAAGTTCTTTAGCAATAGGGTTTCGGTTACAGAGTGAATGTAAATGTCAACACAAGTGAAGAGTCAGTCACAATGATGAATTGGAGAAAATATGTTGGAATGCAGATATCAATACAGACATTACAAAATCAGGAAAAGTATAAAGTCAGTGATAGGATTAGACATTTTCAACAGGGTTGAGTTTGAATATATAATCTTAGGAAGAAACGAATATGTAGTCATCAATAGGATTGATATTTGAGAGCAATAGGCAAATTGGACATTGATGTTTTTAGTAATCCATGTTCACTTTCCATTTAGGCTTTGGTACAAATATAAGTTTGACCTTTGAATTTTGTGTCCAGAATATTACTGTGATAACATGTATATATAGATCGGGTGACATAAGTATTTCTTCCACCATTTTTGGGAGCAATATTTTGAAGACTTATAAATTAGTATTTGGGGTACAAACAGGTGTACCCGGTGTCTATGAATATAGAGATAATGCATGAATAGACCAACTGTGAATAAGTAATATAACTGGTTCCACTTTAAATGGTGGATTGAATTGATATCTGAAAATATAAAAAATCGTATATTGATATACAATCATTCATTCCAACAAGTTATACATCAATGTTAATATTAGGGTTATGGTTTATCATGAAGGGTGTGTGAGTTTTGCTTCAATGTGATTATAAAAATCGAAAATATTGTGTTTGTAAAAAAGAATCTTGAGAAGACCAGTCAAGAAATATGGAAGAATACATGTGTTCTAAAGTAGGAAGTGATTGAAAGTGAAAAAATGCCTATAATTTTGTGATCTTTTTGATGAAATATATATCCTATGATGTGCATAAACTGAAGAAATATTAATGTACCAGTGTTGAATTAAAATGAACATCAAAATACACATCATGTTCCATATGAATCTTCTTGCATTGAGGTTAAACTGGGTCAGTTACTCTAGATATATTAGGATTTGTATGCAACATTCACTGAAGTTAGTTTTCAGTACTAAAAACAAAAAAGTATTTCAGGTGGATGAATATTTCTGAGAATAATATTTAGAAAAGATGATCATAAATCCACATACATGAATATGAATGAATTAAGGGAGTGTATATTAAGATACAAATATTTCATATTTTGAAAAATCTGGAGAATGTGTGTATATATATATATATATATATATATATATATATATATATATATATACACACACACACGCACACACATATATATACATACAAACACACATATATATACATACACACACACATTAAAAACTAGCAATATATATGCTATTCGAAATTCATCATGAAATATATATCATTCACAGATCTAAAAATATTCATTTTACTGAACATGGATTTATATATAATGTTGTAAAACTAGGAAGCTCACCCATTGGTTATATTTTCAGTTCCAACAGCGTTTAGGAGGAGTGATCTTCTCTCACAATTTGTATCTGCCAAGTCGTTCACCTCACAAGAATGTAGGTGTGGTACCAGGTAGGATTCTATATGTGTTTATTGCTGTTGCATTGGGAGTTTAGTAATTGCTTCATGGAATCCAAGGAGTTCAACTGGGACACAGTGCTGGAGCGAGTTCTCTCAGGCGTGGTGCGTTAGGGTATGCAGGAGAATCCACCAACCAGGCTTCTATCCCACATAACTTGCCCCCTTAAACATAGCAACCTGATTGTAAACATTGCCCTGAAACGTCACCATATAACAAGATGCCTTTGCATAGGAGGGTCTGCTGATTGCACCATGTCAGTCACAAGCCATTTGGAAGCCAATGGCAGATCCACATGGCCCCACCACAGATGTTTTTTCACACACCTGCCAACCACTACTCTAGGACAACTACTCAGCAGGCTCCAACTTATTTTCATGAAACCCAATCAATCAAGGCACTGTCTGGTACTCTCATGATCAGCAACAGAATATCCAATGGTTCTCCAGTGCCACCTGGTCATGGGAAATTGAAAATTTTCATGGTATTTATCTAGCCATTTTTCACGGATGAAGTTGGATGCACTGTGGGTTTCAATTCATTCAGGAACCATTAAATGTTGAGGAAACTCATTTCAATGTAAGTTCTGGAGAATTCTCACAGGCAAGACTTCCCAAAGAGTGGACAAAAGGTCACATGAAGCCAGGGCCATTGAGGTCTAAAATGTGATGTCATTGTCTGTTTTGACTCTCAACAATGGCTTCCAAGTCTTTCAGAATAAAATCATGTGATATCCTGGTTGAGATCAGAGTGCCCTGTGGAAAGCTACCCTGGGCCTTCATCTCAGTTTCCAAGGATGACTCTCATGCGTGGCTTCCTCAAATCCCAACACAATTCATAGCAATACTTCTCTGAGGTGAGTTCCAGAACTCAGTCTCTAAGGGGAATCACACCAGAGTTCAAGCCCAGGTGGACCCAGTCATCTCTTCCAACTGCCACACAAATGACCACAATAAAACCGAAATTCTCCCACATGGTCCTCATCTTCTTCCATATTGACACTCATCATAACCTCTGGCTGGAGGTGTCCATGAGGGACGCAGCCCAAGACAGTGTCCAAAATAAGCTCTGTTTCTCCTCATTTGCCTAAATTCAGGGTGGCCTGGACACCCTTCCTTTGTACCAGGAGTGATCAAAAAGGCCTGCTTGTCATACTGCTCCACTTTTCCCATTTGAGGCCTATTGAGTGTCGCTTAAAGATACTTTATGTGAATTGGAGTGATGAGAAAACCTAAGCACCTACGGGATAGCCTCAGAAGGGCTTTGACGAACTCATCTGACCCAAATGATCCCTATTCTCACTTGATGGAATTCAGGAACCTTACAGAGGAAGGCAGAAGACTTCATCCACAATTACAGCTCTTTTTGCCATCTTTGATTTGGATGCACACATGGGATCTTTCTTTAGATCCATCAGGTGCTGAGAATCTAAGTCAAAGAATCACACTGGGCCAAGAGGCTGATTCAGACACAACTCTTTCCAAATCAATTAAGTAAAGAGCCAAAGGTGAAGCCTATTTATTTCCATTTGAAAACTATTTTCTTCAGGATTCACAAAGGGGTGGTGTGAGACAAAGACTTCCTGACTCTCAGGGCAACAGAACAATAGGCAAGCAAATGGCCCAAAGCAGGGTTTCTCCACTGAGACTTTCCTGGTCAACTGATATCTGAGTTTTCTCAGATGCTCGTCATTTCCTTCAGCTATCCAGAACATTGCCTTGTCACAGAGCTTGGGTGTGGTACATAACTTAGGCACAAAACCATGAGCCTATTCTGGAGAGTGTCCAGAATTCTGGAGGAAAACAGCAACTTAAGAAGGTAGCAGGTATTGCCCATTAATAAGGCAATCCACAGTCCATTCATAAAATGGGCAGGATGAATGCTGGGAAGCTTTCTACTAGACAGGAGATATCCATTGATGCATTCTCTTTTCTAATGTCTACAACCACGGACACAGTGTGATACACAGACCCAGAAACACTTGCCTTGTTAAACGACTTTCTAAAAACAGTTCACTCCAAACCAAACAAACTGACTTTTCTTCCTATTCTCAGAACATGAGACAAAACCACAAACCCACACCCACACCGACAATGACACCTTCTTCCCCCAAATAGGTATGAGACTATCCGGAGTATCCTCTGACTGGTGGGCCATACTATGTTCCCCCGAAATGTCCTGTCCTGTCTCAGATCTGGTCTCCTTGGCCAACTCTGTGAAGTTGTCAGGAGCCAGGAGTGAGCCACTACCTGCTTTTCCAGGAAAAACCCCTCTTCCAAGCTTTCCAGGCATTTGGCTTCCTCACCTTAGTAGGTACCAAGAAAGACTGATTCTGTCCTTGGTAAATCCAAACAAGTGAGACCACTGGGACTGGGACTGGGACTGGATCTGGGTGCCTGGCGTCCTGGATCCCATGTTCAGAGAGTTCCATCAATAAGGAAGTGCTTTGAGGTCATTTCCTTCAGGAACTGAATGAGATCACTGCCTCGGCAACCACTTTGTCCTAAGAGTTTCTTCCAACGGTCCCATGAGATGGAGGCTGCTCCTACTTCCTGTGACACTTTCACAAGTTAGAATGGTATATCAACCATAGGGAACCAGGAACAGCTCTCCACACAGTCGTGGTTTGGTCCATCTTCTCTACATTAAGATGAGAGAGGCTGATTCAGAAACATCCCTTCATCCTGACCAGGTTGTTTGCAATGGAAGATAACTTTTGCTCTCTCAGGTCCTTCATACCTGCCTACATCTTCTCCAGGGATCATTTCTGCATGGAGCTTTGAGGTTCTCAGCAGATGGAAGATACACTACATTCCTGTATTGTAAGATCAACACTGTTCCTGCTCTTCTGTAAACATGTTATTAACACAAACAGTGTATGGTTAGTGTTAATAACATGTTCCATTTGGGTTAGGAATTATTCTGCTGCATGAATAATGGTATTGGAAACTTGTGATTATTTTAAGAATATAGAGATGAAATATATGTATGAAAAAAGAAATCTAAGTAAGATTTGAAGCCCAGAAGGGCATTGGGCCCTTAATTGTGATACTTAGCGTTGAATTACATTCTGCACCCATGTCTCAGATAAATCAATATACAATAGCATAAGACCTTGTACCTTGAATGATTGAATGTAGAAGAGAACATCCAGTCAAAAAGGGATACTCGGTAGGATTAAGAAGATAGTTAGTATGTTTAGGAAGAAGAGTGAGTATAGGATTTGGAACAAAAGTTCTTTAGCAATAGGTTATTTATTAGGGTGTGAATGTAAATGTCAGCACATGTGAAGAGTCAGTCACAATGATGAACTGGGGAATATATGTAGGAAAGCAGATAGCAATAGAGACATAATGAAATCAGGCAAAGTATAAAGTGAGGGATAGGATTAGACATTTTCAATTGGGTTGAGTTTGAATATATAATTTTAAGAAGAAACACATATGTAGTCACCAATAGGATTGACATTTGAGAGCATTAGCGAACCTGGACATGGATGTTTTTAGTAATCCATGTTTTCTTTCCATTTGGGCTTTTATACAATCATAAGTGTGACCTTTGCATTTTGTGTCCAGAATATTTCTGTGATTAAATGTATATAAAGATCAGGTGACATGAGTCCACATCCACCATTTCAGGGAGCAATATTTTGAAGACGTATAAATTAGTATTGGGGGTACAAAGAGGTGTACACTGTGTCTATATATATAGAGATAATGCATGAATAGACCATAGTGTGAATAAATAATATAACTGGTTCCACTTTAAATAATGGATAGATTTGATATCTGAAAAGATATAAGAAATCTTATATTGACATACAATCATTCATTCAAACCAGTTATACATCTAATGGTAATATCAGAGTGACAATTAATATGAATGGTATGTGAGTTTTGCTTCAAAAGTGATTATGAAAATCAAAATTAATGTGTTTGGTATAAAATCTCATGAAAAGACCAGTCAAGAAACTTACAGGAATACATGTGTTCTGAAGCAGGAAGTGATTGAAAGTGAAACAAATGCCTATAAATTTTTGAACTTGTGGATGAAATGATATATCCTATGATGTCCATAAACTGAAAAAATAATAATGTACCAATATTGAATAAAAATAAACTTCAAAATACACATCATGTCCCGTAGGATTCTACTTGCATTGATGTTAAACTGATTCAGTTACTGCAGAAATATTAGGATTTGTAAGCTCCATTCACTGAAGTTAGTTTTCAGTACTAGGAAATAAATATGTATTTCAGGCGGATGAATATTTCTGAGAATTATCTTGTGAAAAGTTGATTATAAACCACATATAGAAACATGAGTGAATTTAGGGAGTGTATAATAAGACATATATATTTCATATTTTGAAAAATCTGGACAGTATATATATATATATATATATATATATATATATATATATATAGATATAGATATAGATATATATAGATAGATAGACACACACAGACATTATAATGTAGCAATATAAATGCTAATCGAAATTCACCGTGTAATACATATCATCCACATATCCAAAAATATTCATTTTACTGAACATCGATTTATATATAATGTTGTTCATCTAGGAAATTCACCAATAGGTTTAATTTTCAGTTCCATCATTATTTAGGGGGACTGATATCTTATCACAATATGTATCTTTCAAAATCAGCGAGCTTACAAAAATGTACTTGTGATACCAGGTAGGATTCTAAATATGCATAAAAAATACATGTGATGAATAGGCTACAGAGAATGGGAGACAGAAATTTACATATGTGTTAACTTTAAAAACTCATGGAGAACTATTACAATGAAAAGTTTACTAGATTTATAACACATACCCTTGATAAAGCAGAAGGGAAGTCCAAGTATACACCATGCCTCCTATGAACGGCCTGTATTTCTATTCTGTTAGGTTTCTTGTTCTCCATCATATTAGGATTAGTAGTCAGAGTCTAGTAGGTTATGGGTTAATGTCAGGGATTCAGTATTTCAAATGGAAAATATGAAAATGAATCTAATGTGTATGCAAATATGTGCTACACAAAAATCATCCCACTCTCATCCAGAACAATGCCTTGACATAACCTTCGCCCCAATTAAGACACAATTAGTGGAGAAGAGTTAGAAAATCTGTGAATACGTATGTGGAAATGAAAATGCTCAGGAGTTCACAGCCTTGGAGGCGGTAGAGAAATTTCCAAAAGTATGGGATAGGGTAAATACTCCACAAATATGGAGTTCTGCTGGCCTAATGACTCTTTGAGAAACTGCCTTTGAAGTTGGGACCTTGTAATATATGTTGTTGTCAGGAGCTTCAGCTTCCTTTGTAGTGAGACAATCAAAGCTGGATGTGCATATATGTGACCTGAAGGACATGGTTTCTTATTTTCTAGTGAACATGAGGCAGCAGTTCTGAATTCCCTCATTGTAGGTAAACTGTGGCCACTGGGAGCTAAGTGTCTCCTCGTGTGGACTGAGAAGCCATTTGGTCATCCTCCACTTTTCCTGGTGATTCTTACTGCTGCACTGGGAGTTTGGTATTGGCATCAGTAAATACCATGAGTTCAACGGGGACACAGTGCTGGAGGGAGTACTCTCACGTGTGGTGGGTCAGGGTGTGCAAGAGAATGCCCCAACCAGGCTTCTATTCAACAAAGCTTGCCTCCTTGTCTGCAGCAACCCAATTCTGAACATTGCCCTAAAACCTCTCAATGTAACAAGATGCCTTAACATATAAGGGTCTGCTGGCTGCACCATGTCAGTCACAAGGCATTTGGAAGCCAATGGCAGATCCATGTGGCCCCATCACAGATGTTTTATCATACACCTGCAAACCACTGCTCTAGGCCCACTACTAAGCAGGTTCCAACGTACTGGCACCTTTGTTCTACACCATTTTCATGAAACCCAGTAAATCAAGGCATTGTCTGGTACACTCATGATCAGCAACAGAACATCCAAAGATTCTCCAGTGCCACCTGCTCTTGGGAATTTCAAATATTCCATGGTATTTATCTAGCCATTTTTCAAGGATGAAGTTGGTGTCACTGTGGGTTTCAATTCATTCAGGAACCATTAAATGGTGAGGAAGCTCATTTCAATGAAAGCTCAGGAGAACTCTCACAGGCAAGTCTTCCCAAAGAGTGGCCAAAAGGTCAAATGAAGCCTGGCCCATTGAGGTCTACAATGTGAGTTCCATGTGTGATTTGACTCTCAAGTATGGCTGCCAAGTTTTTCAGAATAAAATCATGTGATATCCTAGCTGAGATTCCCAGTGCTCTGTGGAAAGCCATCCTGGGCCTAAATCTCAGTCTCCAAGGGCAATTCTCATGCGTGGCCTTCTAATATCCCAACAGAATTCATGGTAATACTTCTCTGAGTTCAGTTCCAAAACTCAGTCTCTAAGGGGAATCACACCATAGTTCAAGCCCAGGTTGACCCAGGAATCTCTTCCTACTGCCACACAACTGACCACAATTAATACAAAAACACTCCCACATGGCCCTCATCTTCTTTTATATAGACACTCATCATAACCCCTGGGTTGAGGTTTCCATGAGGGGTGCATACCAAGACAGTGCCCAAAATAATCTCCCTTGCCTCTAATTTGCCTAAAGTCAGGGTGGCCTGGAAACCCTTCCTGTTAACCAGGAATGATCAAATAGGCCTGCCATTAATACTGATCTACTTCTCCAAATAATCACACTGGGAAAATATGCTGATTAAGACACATCTCTTTACAAAGCAATAAAACAAAGAGCCACAGGTGATGCCTATTCATTTCCATTTGAAAACTCTTTTCTTCAGGATTCACAAAGGGGTGGCCTAAGGCAAAGACCTTCTAGATATTCACAGCACCAGAACCATAGGTAAGCAAAATTCCCAAAGCAGGGTTTCTCCACATAGTCTTTACTGTTCACACTGATATCTGAGTTTCCTGAGATGCTCCCATTTCCTTCAGCTCTCCAGTACATGGCCATGTCACAGAGCTTGGAGGTGGTACATATCTTGGACAGAAAACCATGAGCCTAATCCGGAGAGTGGCCAGAATTCAGGAATAAAACAGGAAATTAGGAAGTTAGTCATTGCTACCCATCCATAAGGAAAGCTGCAGTCCAATCATGAATCGGGCAGTATGAATTTTGGGAAGCATTGTACTAGACAGGACACATTCATTGATGCATTATGTTTTCTAATGTCTACAACTACAAACACAGTGGGATACATAGACATAGAAACACTTGCCTTGTCAAACGACTTACTAGAAACAGTCCACTTCAAATCAAACAAACTGCCTTTCCTACCAATTCTCAGAACATGAGACAAAACAACAAACTCACACCCACAACAGCATAGTACTTTCTTCCCCCAAGTAGGTCTTTGACTCTCGGAATTTCCTCTGACTGTTGTACCATACTATGTTCCCCCAAAATGCCCTGTACTGTCTCAGAGCTGGAATTTTTGGCCAACTCTTTGAAGTTGTCAGGAGCCAGCTTTGAGCCACTACCTTCTTTCTCAGGGAAGGCCACTCTCCAAAGCTCTCCTGGCATTTGGCCATTCTCAAATCAGTAGGTACCAAGAAGGACTGATTCTGTCCTTGGTAAAACCAAACAAGTGAGCCCACTGGGACTGGGTCTGGGACTGGTTCTGTGTGCCTGGCTTCCGGGATTTCAAGTTCAGAGTGTTCCAAGACCAAGGAAGTGAGATAGGTCACTTCCGTTCGGAACTGAATGAGGTCACTGGTTTGGCAACCACTTTGTCCTAACAGTTCCTTCAAAGGGTCCCATGAGATGGAGGCTGCCCCTACTTTCTGTGACACATTCACAACTTACAATGGTATATCAACCATAGGCACCCAGGAACAGCTCTCACACAGAACTGGTTTGGTCCATCTTCTCTACATTAAGAAGAGAGAGCCTGATTCACACACATCCCTTCATCCTAACCAGGTTGTTTGCGTTACAAGATGACTTTTGCCCTCTCAGGTCCTTTATAGCTGCCTTCATCTTCCCCAGGGATAATTTCTGCATGGACCTTTGAGGTTCTCAGCGGGTGGAAGATCCCCTATATTCCTCTATATTAAGACCAACTCTGTCCCTGTTCTTCTATAAAGTTAGATTGAGGGAACAATGTATGATTAGGGTTAATAACATGTTCGATTTGAGTTAGGAATCATTCTGCTGGATGAATAATGGTATTGGGAACCTGGGATATTTATAAGAATATAGATGTGAAATATAAGTATGAAAACAGAAATCTAGGTAAGATTTTAAGCCCAGAAGGGCATTGGGTCCTTGATTGGAATCCTTAGCATTGAATTTCATTCGCACAGATGTCTCAGATAAATCAATATACAATGGCATATCACCTTGTACCCTGGATGATTGAATGTAGAAGAGTTCATCCAGTCAAAAAGGGATAGTTGTTAGGATTAGGAAGATAGTCGGTCTGTTTCGGAAGAAGAGTGAGTATAGGATTTGGACCAAAAGTTCAATAGCCCTAGGTTTTCGGTTAGAGAGTGAATGTAAATTTCAGCACATGTGGAGAGTCAGTCACAATGATGAACTGGGAAAATTATGTAGGAAATCAGATATCAATACACACATTATGAAACCAGGCAAAGTATAAAGTGAATGATAGGATTAGACATTATCAATAAGGTTGAGTTTCAATATATAATCTTAGGAAGAAACAAATATGTAGTCAAGAATATGATTGACATTGGAGAGCATTAGGCAACCTGGACATGGATGTTTTTAGTAATCCAGGATCACTTTCCATCTAGGATTTGCTACAATCAGAAGTGTGACCTTTGCATTTTGTGATCAGAATATTACTGTGATAAAATGTATATGTAGATCAGGTGACATGAGTATTTCTTCTAACATTTCTTGGAGCAATATTTTGAAGAGATATAACTTAGTATTGGGGGTACACAGAGTTGTACCCTGTGTCTATGAATGTAGAAGAAATGCATGAATTGACAATACTGTGAATAAATATTATACTGTTTCCACTTTAAATCATGGATTGAATTGATATCTGAAAATACGTAAGAAATCTTATATTGATATACAATCATTCATTCCAACGAGTTATACATCTAATGGTAATATTAGGGTTATGTTTTATCATGAAGGGTGTGTGAGTTTAGCTTCAAAAGTGATTATGGAAATGGAAAATAATGTGTTTGGAAAGAAATCTCATAAAAAGATGAGTCAAGAAATATAGAGGAATTCATATGTTCTGAAGCAGGATTTGATGGTAAGTATAAAAAAAGCCTATAAATTTCCTAACTTGTGGATGAAATATATATCCTATGATGTGCAAAAACTGAAAAAATAGTAATGCACCAGTGTTGAATGAAAATGAACGTCAAAATACACATCATATCCCATAGGAATCTACTTGCATTGATGCTAAACTGGGTCAGTTACTGTAGAAATATTATGATTTGTATGCACTATTCACTGAAGTTAGTTTTCAGTAGTAGGAAACAAATACGTATTTCAAGTGGATGAATTTTTATGAGAATAATCTTGTGAAATGTTGACTATAAATTTACATATATGAACACGAATGAATTTAGGGAGTGTATAATAAGAAACATATATTTCATATTTTGAAAAATCTTGAGAGTGTATATATATATATAGATATGTGTGTGTGTGCATTTATGTATATATATATATACACACACACACACACACACACACACACACACTAAAATGTATCAATATGCATGCCAATCGAAATTCACTATGAAACATATATCATCCACAGATCCAAAAATAATCATTTTACTGAACATGGATTTCTGTATAATATTGTTCAACTAGGAAGTTCACCCATAGGTTGAATTTTAAGTTCCAACAGCGTTTAGGAGGAGTGATCTTTTCCCATGATTTGTATCTCCCAAGACAGCCAAACTCACAAGGATGTACGTGTGATACCAGTTATGTTTCTATATTTGCATATAAAAATACATGTGCTGAACAGGGTACAGAGAAAGGGAGACAGGAATTCACATATTTGTTAACTTTAAAAACACATGGAGATCTATTTCAATTAAAAATTGACTAGATTTATAACACCTACACTTTATCATGCAAAAGGAAAGTCCAACTATACACCATGCCTTCTCTGAACTGCTTTCATTTCCATTCTGTTTGGTTATTTTTGTCCGTCATTTTAGGATTAGTAGTCAGAGTCTACTAGGGTATGGGTTAGTGTCAGGAATTCAGTAATTCGAATGGAAAATAGGAAAATGAATCCAATGTGTATGCAAATATGTGCTACACAAAAATATTCCCACTCTCATCCAGAACATTGCCTTTACATTACCTTTGCCCCAAATAAGACACGATTAGAGAAGAAGAGTTAGGAAATCTGTGAATACATATCTGAAATGGAAAATATTCAGGAGTTCACAATATTGGATGTGGTAGAGGAGTTTCCAAAAGTAAGGGACAGGGTAAACACTTCACAAACATGGAGCTCATTGGGCCTAAAGACTCTTGAGAAACTGCCTCTGAGGTTGGGCACTTGAAATATATGTTGTTGTCAGGAATTTTAGCATCCTTTCTAGTGAAACCAACAAAGTTGGGTCTGATCTCTGTGACCTGGAGGATATGTTTTTTTTTTTTTTTTTTTATTTTCCAATGAACATGAGGAAGCAGTGCTGAATTCTCTCTTTGTAGGTAAACTGTGGCCACTGGGGTCTAAGTGTCTCCCCATGTGGACTGTGAAGCCATTTGATCATCTTCCACTTTTCGAGGTGTTTCTTGCTTCTGCATGGTGAATTTGGTATTTGCTTCAGGAAATACAAGGAGTTCAACAGGTACCAGTTATGGAGGGAGTTCTGTCACGTGTGGTGGGTCAAGGTCTGCAGGAAAATGCACCAACCAGGCTTCTACCCCACATAGCTTGCCCGCTTGTCCATAGCAATCTGATTCTGAACATTGCCCTGAAACCTCTCCATATAACAAGATGCTTTTATATATAAGGGTCTGCTGACATCACCATGTCAGTCTCAAGCCATTTGGAATCCAAGGGCAGATCCACATGGTACCACCACAGATGTTTTATCACATACCTGCACACCACTGCTCTAGGCCCACTACTCAGCAGTCTCCAACTTACAGGGATCTCTTTTCTACACTGTTTTCATGAAACCAAGTAAATCCAAGCACAGTCTGGTACACTCATGATCAGCAACAAGTCATCCAAAGTTTCTCCATTGCCACCTGGTCATGGAAATTTCAAAAAATCCATGGTATGTACATAGCTATTTTTCAAAGATGAAGTTGGAGTCACTGTGGGTTTCAATTTATTTAGGAAACATTAAATGGTGAGGAAGCTCATTTCAAAGAAATCTCTGGAGAACTCTCACAGGCAAGGCTTCCCAAAGAGTGGCCAATATTTCACATGAATCCAGGCCCATTGAGGTCTAAAATGTGAGGTCCATGTGTGTTTTGACTCTCAATTATGGCTGCCAAGACTTTCAGAATAAAATCACGTGAAATCCTGGCTGAGATTCCCAGTGCTCTGTGGAAGCCACCTTGGCCTAGATCTCAGATTTCAGGGTGACTCTCATGTGTTGCCTCCTAAAATCCCAACACAATTCATGGCAATACTTCTCTGAGGACAGTTCCAGAATTCAGTCTCTAAGGGGAATAACACCAGAGTTCAAGCCCAGGTGAACTAAGTCATCTCTTTCAACCGCCACACAAATGACCAGAATTAAAACCAAAACACTCCCACATGGCCCTCAACATCCTCCATATAGACACTTATCATAACCTCTGGCTGGAAATTTCCATGAGGGGTGCAGACAAAGAAAGTATCCAAATAAGTTCCCTTGCCCCTCATTTGCCTAAAGTCAGGGTAGCCTGGACACCCTTCCTGAGAACCAAGAGTGATTAAATAGGCCTGCACTTAATACTGCTCTGCATCTCCAATTTGGGGCCTACTTACTTTCAGGTATAGATTCTTTATGTGATTTGGAGTCATGAGAAAAGCCAAGCACCTCTGGCCTAGTCTCTGCAGGGTTTGAAGAACTCATTTGACCCAAATTATCCCTATTCTCACTTGATGGATTTCAGGAACCTAACAGAGGAAAGCAAAAGACTTAATCTACAATGACTGCTCATTTGGCCATTTTGGTTTTGGATGCACACATGGTATCTTTCTTTAGATCCATCAGGTGCTAAGAATCAAAGCCACAGCCTCACATAGGGTCATGAGGCTGATTAAGACACATCCCTTTCCAAAGCAATCAAGCAAAGAGCCACAGGTGATGCCCATTCATTTGCATTTGACAACTCATTTCTTCAGGCTTCACAAAGGGGTGGTCTGAGGCAAAAAGCTTCCTGAAATTCAGGGCAACAGAACAATAGGTAAGCAAATGGCCCAAAGCAGGATTTCTCCACTGAGACTTTCCTGGTCACACTGATATCTGAGTTTTCTGAGATGCTCGCCATTCCCTTTAGCTATCCAGTACATGGCCATGTCACAGAGCTTGGAGGTGGTATATATATTGGACACATAACCATGAGCCTATTCTGGAGAGTGGAGTGGATTCAGGAACAAAATATAATCTTAGGAAGATAGTAGGTGTTGCCCATTCATAAGGCAAGCCGCAGTCCATTCATAAATTGGCAGGATGAATGTTGGGAAGATTTCTACTAGACAGGAGACATCCATTGATGCATTCTCTTTTCTAATGTCTAGAACCACGGACACAGTGGGATACACAGACTTAGAAACACTCGCCTTTTCAAAAGACTTATTAGAAACAATTCACTTCAAACCAAAAAACCGCCTTTATTACCTATTCTCAGAACATGAGACAAAACCACAAACCAACACCCACATCCACAAAGACACCTTCTTCCCCCAAGTCAGTCTGTGACTATCCATAGTGTCCTCTGATTGGTGGGCCATACTATGTTACCCCGAAATGTCCTGTCCTGTCTCAGATCTGGTCTCCTTGGTCAACACTGTGAAGTTCTCAGGAGCCAGCGGTGATCCACTAACTGCTTTCTCAGGAAAGGCCACTCTTCAGAGCTTTCCTGGCATTTGGGCATCCTCACCTCCGTAGGTACCAACAAAGACTGACTCTGTCCTTGGTAAATCTGAACAATTGAAACCACTGCAACTGGGACTGGGACTGAGACTGAATTTGGGTGCCTGGCTTCCTGGATCCCAAGTTCAGAGAGTTCCATCACAAAGGATGTTAGGTGAGGTCACTTCCTTTAAGATCTGAATGAGGTCACTGCCTTGGCAACCACTTTGTCCTAACAGTTGCTTCAAAGTGTCCCATAAAATGGAGGCTGCCCCTACATCCTGTGACACTTTCACAAGTTAGAATGGTATATCAACCATAGGCACCCTGGAAGTGCTCTCCACACTGGCCTAGTTTGGTCCTTCTTCTCCATATTAAGAAGAGAGAGGCTGATTCAGACACATCCCTTCATCCTGACCAGGTTGTTTTCAATGGAAGATGACTTTTGCTCTCTCAGTTCGTACATATGTGCCTACAACTTCTCCAGGGATCATTTTTGCGTGGATCTTTGAGTTTCTCAGCAGTTGGAAGAAACCGTAAATTCCTGTATTGTAAGACCAACTCTGTCCCTGCTCTTCTGTAAAGTTAGATTGAGGGAAGAGTGTATGGTTAGGGTTAATAACAGTTTCGATTGGGGTTAGGAATCATTCTGCTGGATGAATAATGGTATGGCGAACCTTCAATATTTTCAAGAATATATAGGTGAAATATAAGCACGAAAACAGAAATAAAGGTATTATTTGAAGCCCAGAAGGGCGTTGGGCCCTTGATTGCAATATTTAGCATTGATTTATTTTCTGCACAGATGTCTCAGATAAATCAATATACAAATGCATAGGACTTTGTACTTTGGATTATTTGTTGTCAAAGAGAACTTCCAGTCATAAAGGGATAGTCAGGGGGCTGGGGATGTGGCTCAAGTGGTAGCGTGCTCGCCTGGCATGCGTGCGGCCCGAGTTCGATCCTCAGCACCACGTACAAACAAAGATGTTGTGTCTGCCAAGTACTAAAAAAAATAAATGTTAAAAAATTCTCTCTCTCTCTCCCTCTCTCTCTAACTCTTTCTTTAAGAAAAAAAAATTTAAAAAAAAGAATAGTCGGTAGGATTAGGACGATAGTCGGTAAGTTTAGAACGGAGAGTGAGTATAGGATTTGCACCAAAAGTTCTTTAGCTATGGGGTTTCGGGTATAGAGTGAATGTAAATGTCAGCACATGTGAAGAGTCAGTCACAATGATGAAATGGGGAAAATATGTAGGAAAGCAGATTTCAATAGAGACATTAGGAAATCTGGCAAAGTATATTCGGTAATGAAAATTTAGTAAAATAGGTAAATGTCACTTCCCGTTTTTCTGTATGCTTAACAAAACACTTTTGAAATCTTGAGAACTGTTTGCTAATCTTGTTCCCAGAATGTGCTGTCCCCAACTGCCAACCTGCAGAATGTACTCATTCACCCGGTTGCACGCAAACTGCTCACTCGCGCAGACCAAACAATAAAGTTCCCTCTCTGCCCTCTCCAAGCAAAGTATATAAGCTCTGCTTAAGCTGTTCTCAGGGCTCTCTGCTCTATTCAAGTGAGCTCTGAGCCCCAGCATGCTGGACCCCCAATAAACCCTTTGCTTTTGCGTGAGACAGTCTCTTGGTGGGCTCTTCACCCGATGCTCGTCTGACCTTTACATATGGAGGTTCCAGTGAGATCCGGCAGCGGCGAACGAGAGACCCCAACAGGCTCCTCTTGGGGTATGTATGGTGCCTCTTTCTGGTTTCAGGTTTCAGGTTAGGGCTTCGCAAAATGGCTGTCAATGAAGAGTGTGACCTCTCTCCGATGGTGGCTGACATACGTGTCACAGAGCCACAGGCCACATCCCTGGGGGATGCACCAGAGTACTTGGGAAATCGAGGAGCAATAGTCTCCTCAACTCAGTGATATTTTGTTTCAGATTCGGTATCGCCAGCCCATCGGGTTTGGCCAGATACTTAGTCCTGGTCTCAGTGTTGGAAGTTCCATTGTCTGTCTTTATTTTCTTGTCTTGTCTGTGTCGTATGTCATCGCTTTTACTGTTTGTGTATCTTTCATTATGGGACAGAGCACTTCAATGCCTCTGTCCCTGACCCTTGATCACTGGACCAAAGTACCCTTAAGGGCTCAGAATCTTTCTTTTTCAGTAAAATTCTGTACCTGGCAGACTCTCTGTGCCTCAGAATGGCCCACCTTTGGATTCAGATGGCCCCTAGAAGGATCTTTCTACTTCCCACTAATTTAAAAAGTCAGAGGATATTGTCTTTCAGCCAGGGCCACATATCCATCCGGATCAACAGCCATATATCTTATCTTGGCAGGACCTCTGCAAATCTCCTCCATGGGTGAAGCATTTCCTTGCCCCTACCCCCGCTCCTACTCCTTCCCCCATGATCTCTCAAACCCTCTGCTTCTCCTCCTCCTCCACCCTCTGTTCTCCCTGAGTCACAAGATTTGACTCTACTGGACTCTCGTCCCCCTCCTTATCTCCTGCCCACGTCCCCCAAAGACCAACACCCTCTAAGTGATTCCCCTGCTGCTGACTCAACCTCTCCACCATTGGAGGAAGATAAGCCAGCCCAGCGCCCTCCAGATAATTTCCCCGCAGCACACACAGCCCCTCCTCCTCTGGAGGAAGCTAGCCCAGCTAAAGGTACTCACCAGCAGTGAATGATTGAAAAACCTGGAACTCGAATGATGCTCCCCCTCATCCCTAGGGGCCAATGATTGACAACGGCCTTGGGGGGAAAATGCAAGCCTACCAGTATTAACCTTTCTCCTCTTCAGACCAATATAACTGGAAAAATAAATATCCCCCTTTTACCGAGGACCCCACCCGGCTCCTAGGTGTGGTTGAGTCATTGATGTTTTCACACCAGCCTACTTGGGATGACTGTCAACAACACCTAGGGTTGTCTCTTCATGATAGAGAAACAAAAGAGAATCCTCCTGGATGCTGGAGAAAATATCCTCTGACCAGATGGGTGACCGACAAAACTTCCCAACATATTCAACCCGGCTTTCCCTTGAATCGACGAAACTGGGACCCCAACACCTTTGAAGGTAGGGAGCATCTGTCCACTTATCGCTGGTCTCTAATTGTGGGTATCTTAGTGGCCGCTAGGCGACTAACAAATTTTGCCAAGTTAAGAGAGATTATTCAAGGGCCTGATGAATCTCCCTCTATGTTTTTAGAGAGAATTATGGAGGCATATAGGAGATATACTCCTTTCGATCCTCAGGCAGAGGATCAAAAGGCATCTGTCAAGATGGCCTTTATGGGCAAGCTGCCCTGGATATTAAAAGAAAGTTACAATGCTTAGATGGATTACAAGATATGACTTTGAGAGATTTAGTCAGAGTAGCCGAGAAGGTATACTATAAGAGAGAAACTGAGGAAGAGTAGGGAGCAAAGGGAGGATAAAAGAAACAAAAGACAGACTAAGGCATTGACTAAGGTCCTGGTCACAACAACAAATAGGCCAGAAATAAGAAACATGGAGACAGGAATGGATATCGGGGCCCATACTAGAGGCCACCCCTGGCCTCAATTTAATGTGCCTACTGTAAAGAAAAAGGACACTGCTTCAAAGAGTGCCATTGAAAGAGACATCCACTCTAGCCAGCCATTCTGACTCTGGAGGATGACTAAGAACGTTGGGGCTCAGATCCCCTCCGAGAGCTCAGGGTAAATTTTGAAGTGGAGGGGACCCCAGCAAACTTTGAAGTGGATACAGGGGCAATATACTCTGTCCTTAAGGCCCCATTGGTCTCTCTATCAAATAAAAGGTCTCTAATTCAATGGGCTAATGGCAGAAAATATCGGGCTTGGACAACTAAGAGGACCATGGACCAGGGGAAAGGAAAAATCCATCACTCGTTCTTAGTAATCCCAGAATGCCCGGCCCCATTGATGGGCAGAGATCTGCTCACCAAGCTCCGGGCCAAAATAACTTTTAACCCTGAAGTACCACAAGTGGAATTTCTAAATCCTTCAGTAAAAACTCCTATAGTCACGGCTCTATATATGTCAGTAGAAAATGTACATCAACTCACTCAACTTGGTTCAAAGAAATTGCATTCATTCCTGAAGGATCAAGAACAGAGTTTTTTACTAACCGACTCAAAGCAAAAGGAAATAACTGAATGGGTAACAAAAGCCTGTCAGGTCTGTCATGCATAATGCTTACCATTCCAAGCTTCCTGCAAAAAAGCACCTACGAGGAACCAGACCAGGACAATTCTGGGAAGTGAAATTTACTAAAATTAAGCCAGCAAGGTTTGAAATTAAATATCGCCTAGTCTTTGTAGATATATTTTGAGGATGGATTGAAGCCTTTTCCAGGAAAAAAGAAAAAAAAACGAAACAGCGCAAATGGTCGTCAAGAAGATCCTGAAAGATATTTTTACAAGATACGGCCTGCCTTAAGTAATAAGGTCTGATAATGGACTGGCGTTTGTAGCCCAGGTAAGTCAGGGGTTAGGGAAAACCCTGGGGATTAATTAAAAGTTACATTGTGCTTATAGACCACCGAGTTCAGGACAGGTAGAAAGAATGAATAGAACCATTAAAGAGACCATAACGAAATTAAGCTTAGAAACCTGCATAATAGATTGTACTATGCTCCTGCCTTATGCACTATTTCATGGAAGAAATACTCCCTCTGTTTCTTCGTGTAACCTCACCCCCTATGAAATTGTCCATGGTGCCCCTCCTTCAGTAAGGGACCTAACCCCAACTCTAAGACCTAACAATTCCTTCCACACCCCATTGCTTGACTGAATTAAAGCTCTTGAAAGAACTCAGGGATACCTGTGAAAACAGATGGCCAATGCCTATCAACCTGGGGACGAGTGGACTCTACATCGATATCAAGTAAGAGACTTCATCTATGTAAGTCGACATCAGGTGTCATCCCTGGAACCCCACTGGAAATGACGATACAAGGTGCTACTTATATCACCTACAGCGGTAAAGGTAGAAAGAATCACTTCCTGGATCCATACCTCTCATCTCAAGCCTGACCCTGTCCAGACTCTGGCTTGAAACAGGAAAAAATTGGTAAAACTTTCAAATTGTGTATTTACCCTGTGTCTAAGGCTATACACTCTCCCCTTGACCACCAGTAGTCCTAAACCTCTTCAACCCGTTCAGCAGCGATGGCTGATCACAAATCCTACTGGTAAAGAAGTATGATCTATCTCGCATACAGCCCACTTAGGGACTTGGTGGACATCTATCCACCCAGACATTTGTCAGCTGGCTATAGGTCTTTCCTATTGGGATATACCTGATGAAGAGGATCCCACTAAATTTCCATTAAATCCATTCTGCACCATTGATAATGGAAACAATCATTATGGATGTAGGGACACGCAAGCCAGATGCAGGTTGGCTAGCCTAGATTACTATGTTTGCCCGGTGGACTACCAAAGCCACAAACAGTCACGGTTGTGTGGGGGGAATGCTGACTTCTTCTGTAAGTCATAGGGTTGCGATCATACAGGCAGTGCATGATGGAACCCAAACTCCTCATCAACTTCTGTACACAGCATTGGCCCTATTACCAATTAGATCACCAAAACCGATGGCCCCTAGAGGGGTCTCTAGATCCTCAAATTCTGCCTGACCTTTTTAACTTCTGAAAGTCCTCAAAAGGGTGAAAGGAGATTTCCCTATGTGGAGGCCTTTTCCCTCCTTCGCTCACATCCTGAACTATGCTTCTCCAATAGGTCCTCACACTCAGCCTTCTGCTCCAGACTCTCTGCTGTCACTCTCACCTCAGCAACATGATTTCTCCCCTCCAATTACTAGATCAAAAACCCAAACCTCCGCCGGATCTAAGACCATTGCCCCCTTGCTGAGGTAGCAGGTACTAAGGTAACCCTCCACCGAATCACTCCTCTCTTCTCCAGTCAGTGCCCGCACCGGGTCCCACCAGTTCCTCTTACCAGCTAACCCAAAGCTCAAACCAGCTGAGGAGAACCCTCAGACCCCTATCCAAGATTTAGTGAAAATGGCCTTTAAAGTTTCTTTGTCATCACTGAAAACAGATTACTAAGAATTTAAAGTCCCTCACAGGCTTTTAGGGATACTAACTCCCATCTTCCCCTCTGCTCTACCTGTTCTACTGCTCACCTTTTTGTTGCTAGGAAAATCACAAACCCCTTTCCCAGTATTCTTTCACATCTCTGCTACCTCATTCTCAGATCCACGGAGCTGCTCAAAGCCACGCCTTCCCCATCTCCCCACTCTGTTCCAGGCCCACAGAAAAACATTAACTGAAATTCTACAGAATTCTTCAGCATGCCTGACTTTAGGACTTTCAGCAAAAGAGTCCCCATGAAAGACTTCAAAGTAGATAAACTTCCTCTTTTCCTGTTGCCCTGTTGTACTTGGCCACTGGCTAAAAATATCAGCACTCCTAAGTTAGACACCCCCTTACTAGTTTTTCACAAAATATGTGAACAAGGCCTTTGGCATTGAGCTGGGGCTTCACAGAGATGGCTACATTTCTAATATAAAGAAGTTACCAACTGGGCTCCATGGTAACAGCTGGAAGGGGGAAAAAATAAAGGGAAGAAAAAGCTCTCCTTCACCCAGGTGGCCTTGAAAAGTTAACTTGCCCAGAACAGAGGAAAAAAACAGAAAAAATCTGCTTTTTGTGAACTTCTGCAGGCTGTGAACTTCTGCGCCCCTTCCCTTATATGTTGGGTACAAAATTCTGAAACTACCTAAACGTGGGTTTCAGGGAATTAATTGATTATAACAGAAGTAATGCCCTCTGAATCCGGTTGCAAAGAAAATGGAAAGTTTCCCTGTTTTTGGTAGTATCTTAGGTGCCTTGCCATGTCCGTCTCTACAACAGTATAATTCTATAGACTTAAACATTGTTTATGTTTTCATGAAATTGTCAAGACGATGTGATTAATTTTGTAAAGGTGCAGAGGTTTCCCAGAGTGCTTTATCATAATGCAGGTTCATTTGAAGATCAAATAAGGGGGCATAAAACCCGGTTCCACTGAGAACATATATCCATCACTTTAGCCATCCTATTAGGAATAGGAGTTGCTGCAGGCGTGAGCACAAGAACCACTGCCTTGGTCCATGGGATACAACAAATGACACAATTAGAAGCAGCAATAGACCAAAACTTAAAGATATTAGGAACCTCCATCTTGGCTTTGCAGGAATCTTTAACCTCTCTCTCTGAAGTTGTTTTACAGAACAGGCGAGGGTTGAACCTCCTCTTCATGAGAGAAGGGGGCCTTTGTTCTGCATTGATGGAGAATCTTGTGTTTTTGCCGACCATACTGGAGTTTTAAAAAAATCTAGGAGTAAATTAAAAAGATGCCTTGAAGAGTGTCATTGAGAGAGAGAGGCCCAAAAAGGGTGGTTTGAGTCTTGGTTCACACAGTCCCCCTGGTTAACTACGCATTTATCAACCCTGGCCATTTCAATAATAATCCTCATATTATTGCTAACTATAAAACCCTGTTTGCTCAACCGTGTAATTTCTTTTCTCCAAGCTCAAATTGGACGAGTTAAACTTATGGTAATACCCCACTAGCAAACATAGAATGTGACACCCCGCAATGATCACTTTTATGATTAAAAGTAGCCAGAAGAAGAAGTGGGGAATGAAAGGTTAATAAAATAGGCACTTTTCACTTCCTTTTTTCCTGTATACTTAACAAAACACTGTTGAAATCTTGAGAAATGTTTGCTAATCTTGTTCCCAGAATATGCTGTCCCCAACTGACTAACTGCAGAATGTGCTCCCTCACTGGGTTGCATGCAAACTGACCACTCGCCCTGACCCATCAATAAACTTCCCTCCCTGCCGTCACCAAGGAAAGTGTATAAGCTCTGCTTAAGCTGTTCTAAGGGCTCTCTACTCTATTCAAGTGAGCTCTGAGCATCAGCATGCTGGACCCCCAATAAACCCTTTGCTGTTGCATGAGATAGTCTCTTGGTGGTCTCTTCCTTCGACCTCACCCGACCTTTACTTGGATAATTAAATGTAGAAGAGAACATGAATTCAAAAAGGGATAGTCGGTAGGATTAGGAATATAGTTGGTAGGTTTAGGAAGAAGACTGTGTATAGGTTTTGGAACAAAAGTTCCTTAGCAATAGGGTTTCGGTTAGAGAGTGAATGTAAATGTCAGCACATGTGAAGAGTCAGTCACAATGATGAACTGGAGAAAATATGTAGGAAATCAGATATCAATACACACATTATGAAATCAGGCAATGTATAAAGTGAATGATAGGATTAGACATGATCAACCAGGTTGAGTTTCAATATATAATCTTAGGAAGAAACAAATATGTAGTCACAAATATGATTCACTTTGGAGAGCATTAGGCAACCTGGACATGGATGTTTTTAATAATCCAGGATCACTTTCCATTTAGGATGTGCTACAATCATAAGTTTGACCTTTGCATTTTGTGATCAGAATATTACAGTGATAAAATGTATATGTAGATCAGGTGACATGCATATTTTTCTAACATTTCTGGGAGCAATATTTTGAAGAGGTAAAAATTAGTGTTGGGGGTACACAGAGTTGTTCCCTGTGTCTATGAATATAGAAGTAATGCATGAATTGACAATACTGTGAATAAATAATATAACTGTTTCCACTTTAAATCATGGATTGAATTGATATCTGAAAATATATAAGAAATCTTATATTGATATACAATCATTCATTCCAACGAGTAATGCATCTAATGATCATATTAGGGTTATGTTTTATCATGAAGGGTGTGTGAGTTTAGTTTCAAAAGTGATTATGAAAATGAAAAATTATGTGTTTGGAAAGAAGTCTCATGAAAAGACGAGTCAAGAAACATAGAGGAATACATGTGTTCTGAAGCAGGAAGTGATTGTAAGTATAAAAAAAATCGTATAAATTTCCTAACTTGTGGATGAAATATATATCCTATGATGTGCAAAAACTGAAAAAAATAGTAATGTACCAGTGTTGAATGAAAATGAATGTCAAAATACATATCATGTCCCATAGGAATCTACTTGCATTGATGTTAAACTGGGTCAGTTACTGTAGAAACATTAGGATTTGAAAGGACCATTTACTAAAGTTAGTTTTCAGTACTAGGAATCAAATATATATTTCAGGTGGATGAATATATCTGAGCATAATCTTGTGAACATTTTATTATAAATCAACATTCATGACATGAATAAATTTAGGGAGTGTATATAAGACACATATATTTCATATTTTGAAAAATCGGAGGGTGTATAATATATATATGTATATATATATATATATATATATATATATATATATATATCACAGATACATTAAAAAGTAGCAATATATAAATATATATGCGTATCAAAATTTATCATGAAATATATATCATCCACAGATTAAAAAGTATTCATTTTAGTGAACATGGATTTATGTATAATGTTGTTCAACTAGGAACCTCACCCATAGGTGGAATTTTAAGATCCAAAAGCGTTTAGGAGGAGTGATCTCTTCTCACAATTTGTATCTGCAAAGTCAGCCACCTCACAAAAATGTACGTGTGATACCAGGTAGGATTCTATATGTGCATATAAAAATACATGTGCTGAATAGGCTCCAGAGAAATGGAGACAGGAATTCAGAAATAAGTTAACATTAAAAACAATGGAGAACTATTTCAATTAACAATTGACTATATTTATAACACCTACCATTTATCATGCAAAAAGCAAGTCCAACTATACACCATGCCTCCTCTGAACTGCTTATGTTTCTATAATGTTTGGGTTACTTTCCTCCATCATATTAGGATTAGTAATCAGAGTCTAGTAGGGTGTGAGTTAGTGTCAGGGATTCAGTATATCGAATGGAAAATAGGAAAATGAATCCAATGTGTATGCAAATATGTGGTAAACAAAAATCTTCCCACTCTCATCAAGAACAACACCTAGATATCACCTTCGCCCCAAGTAAGACACAATTAGAGGAGAAGAGTTAGAAAATCCGTGACTACATATCTGGAATGGAATACGATCAGGAGTTTACAACCTTGGAAGTGGTAGAGGAGTTTCCAAAAGTAAGGGACAGGGTAAAAACTCCACAAACATGGACCTCTGCCTGCCTAAAGACTTCTTGAGAAACTGTCTCTGAGGTTGGGCACTTAAAACATATGTTGTTGTCAGGAGCTTTAGCTTCCTTTCTAGGGAGACCATCAAAGCTGGGTCTTCATCTCTTTGACCTTGTGGATATGGTTTCTTATTTTCCAATGAACATGAGGCAGCAGTGCTGAATTCTCTCTTTGTAGGTAAACTGTGGCCACGGGGAGCTAAGTGTATCCACATGTTGACTGTGAAACCATTTGGTCATCCTCCACATTTCGTGGTGATTCTTGGTGCTGCACTGGGAATTTGGTATTTGCTTCATGGAATACAAGGAGCTCAACTGGAACACAGTGCTGGAGGGAGTTCTGTCATGTGTGGTGGGTCAGGGTCAGCAGGAGAATGCACCAACCAGGTTTCTAGCCCACATAGTTTGCCCCCTTGACCATAATAACCTGATTGTGAACATTTCTCTTAAACCTCTTCTTATAAAAAGATGCCTTTACATATAAGGTTCTGCTGGATGCACCATGTCAGCCACATGCCATTTGGAAGTCAAAGGCAGATCCACAAGGCCCCACGACAGAAGTTTTATCACAAAACTGCACATCTCTGCTCTAGGTCCACTAATCAGCAGGCTTGAACTTACTGGCATCTCTGTTCTACACCATTTTCATGAAACTTAGTCAATCAAGGAACTGTCTGGTACACTCATCGTCAGCAACAGTACATCCAAAGGTTCTCCTGTGCAACCTGGTCAAAGGAATTTAAAAAATTTCATGGTATTTATCGAGCCATTATTCAAGCATGAGGTTGGAGGCACTGTTGGTTTCAATTTTTTCAGGAAACATTAAATGGTGAGGAAGCTCATTTCAATGAAACCTCTGGAAAACTCTCACATGCAAGTCTTCCCAAGTAGTGGCCAAAAGGTCACAGAAATCCAGGACTATTGAGGTCTACAATGTGAGGTCCATGTGTGTTTTGACGCTCAAGTATGCCTGCCAAGTGTTTCAGAAAAAATCATGTGATATCCAGGCTGAGATTCTCAGTGCTCTGTGGAAAGCCACCCTGGACCTAGATCTCAGTTTATAAGGGCGACTCTCATGTGTGGCCTGCTAAAATCCCAACACAATTCATGGCAATACTTCTCTGAGTTCAGTTCCAGAACTCAGTCTCTAAGTCCCCTTGAACTCACACCAGAGTTCAAGCCCAGTTGGACCCAGTCATTTCTTCCAATCGCCACACAAATGACCAAAATTAAAACCTAAAAACTCCCACAAGGCCCTCATCTTCTCCATATAGACACTCATCATAACCTCTGGCTGAAGGTTTCCATGAGGGGCGCAGCCCAAGACAGTGACCAAAATGAGCACCCTTGGCCCTCATTTGCCAAAAGTCAGGGTGGCCTGGACACCATTCCTGTGAACCAGGAGGGATTAAATAGACCTGCCATTAATACTCTTCTGCTTCTCCATTTTGAGGCCTACTGAATGTCAGGTATAGATTCTTTATGTGGTTTGGAGTCATGAGAAAACCCCAGCACTTCTGCAGGGCTTTGAAGAACTCATTTGACCCAAAGAATCCCTATTCTCACTTGATGGAGTCAGGAACATCACAGAAAAAGCCTAGAGACTTCATCCACAATGACTGATTTTTTTGCCATTTTGGTTTTGGATGCACACACGGGATCTTTCTTTAGATCCATCATGTGCTAAGCTGGAGCCTCACACAGGGCCAAGTGGCTGATTCAGACACCTCCCTTTCCAAAGCAATTATGCCAAGAGCCACAGGTGATCCTCATTCATTTCCATTTGATAACTGTTTTTTTCAGTCTTCACAAAGGGGTGGCCAGAGGCAAATACCTTCCTGACATTCAGGGCAACAGAACAAAATGTAAGCAAAAGGCCCAAAGCAGGGTTTCTCCACTGAGAGTTTCCTGGCCACACTGATATCTGAGTTTTCTGAGATGCTCTCCATGCCATTCCCTTCAGCTATTCAGTACATGGTCATGTCACAGTGATTGGAGGTGGTACATATCATGGATAAAAAACGATGAGCCTATTCTGGCTAGTGGCCAGAATTCTGGAAGAAAACAGGAACTTAGGAAGGTTGTAGGTGTTTCCCATTGGTAAGGCAAGCCGCAGTCCTTTCATAAATTGGACAGGTTGATTGGTGGGAGGCATTCTACTACACAGGACATATTCATTGATGCATTCTCTTTTCTAATGTGTACAACCACGGACACAGTGGGATACACAGAAATAGAAACACTCACCATGTCAAATGACTTATTAGAAACAGTCCATTCCAAAAGAAATAAATCACGTTTTTTTACCTATTCTCAGAACATGAGACAAAACCACAAACTGACATCCACACACCCAGGTACCTCCTTCCCCCAAGTAGGTCTGTGACTCTTCTGAGTGTCCTCTGATTTGTAGGCCATACGATGTTCCTCCGAATTGGCCTTTCCTGTCTCAGATCTGGTGTCATTCACTAACTCTGTGAAGTTGTCAGGAGGCAGTGGTGAGCCAATTCCAGTCTTGTCAGTAAAGGCCCCTCTTCAGAGCTTTCTTGGAATTTGGCCACCTTCACATGAATAGGTACCTAGAAAGACTGATTCTATCCTTGGTAAATCCAAACAAGTGAGACCACTGGGACTTGGACGGGTAATGGCTCTGGGTGCCTGGCTTCCTGGATCTCAAATTCAGAGAATTCCATCACCAAGGAAGTATGTGAGGTCACTTCCTTCAGGAACAGAATGAGGTCACTGACTTGGCCACCAATATGTCCTAACAGTTGCTTCCTAGGTTCTCATAAGATGGAGGCTGCCCCTATTTCCTGTGACTCATTCACAAATTAGAATGGTATAGAAACCACAGGCACCTGGGAACAGCTCTCCAAAAAGGCCTGGTTTGGTCTGACTTCTCTACATTAAGAAGAGAGAGGCTGATTCAGAAACATCCCTTCATCCTGATTAGGTTGTTTGCCATGGAAGATGACTTTTGCTCTCTCAGGTCCTAAATAGCTGCCTAAATCTTCTCCATGCATCATTTCTGCATGGACCTTTGAGGTTTTCAGCAGATGGAAGATCCCCTACATTCCTGTATTGTAAGACCAACTCGGTCCCTGCTCTTCTGTAAAGTTAGATTGACGGAACATTGTATGGTTAGGGTTAATAGCATGTTCGAATTTGGTTAGGAATCATTCTGCTGGATGAATAATGGTTTGGGAACCTGTGATACTTATAAGAATATAGACTTGAAATATAAGTACAAAAACAGAAATCTAGGTAAGATTTGAAGCCCAGAAGGGCATTTGGCAATTGATTGGCATACTAAGCTTGAATTATGTTCTGTACCGAGGTCTCAGATAAATTCATTTACAATGGCATAGGATGCTGTACCTCAGATGACTGAATTTAGAAGAGATCATCCAGTCCAAAAGGGATAGTCCAAAGGATTAGGAAGATTGTCAGTAGGATTAGGAAGAAGAGTGAGTCTAGGAGTTGGACCAAAAGTTCTTTAGCAATAGGGTTTTAGTTAGAGAGTGAATGTAAATGTCAGCACATGTGAAGAGTCAGTCACAATGATGAACTGGGGAAAATATGTAGGAAAGAGAGTAAATATGTATCAATAGACACATTAGGAAATCAGGCAACGTCTAAAGTGAGTGATAGGATTAGACATTTTCAACAGGGTTGAGGTTGAATATATAATCTTAGGAAGAAACAATTATTTAGTCACCAATAGGATAGACATTTGAGCGCATTAGGGAACCTAGACATGGAGGTTTTTAGTAATCCATGCTCACTTTAAATTTAGGCTTTAGTACAATCATAAGTGTGACCTTTGCATTTTGTGTCAAGAATATTACTGTGGTAAAATATATATTTAGATCAGATTACATGAGTATTTCTTCCACCAATATGAGGAGCAATATTTTGAAAACTTATAAATTAGTATTGCGGATAAAATAGGCGTACCCTGTGTTGATGAATAAGAGATGATGCATGAATAGACCATATTGTGAATTAATTATATAACTGGTTCCAACTTTAAATAATGCATTGAAATTATATTTGAAAATATATAGGAAATCTTATATTGATATATATACATTCATTCCAACCAGTTATACATCTAATGGTAATATTAGGGTTACGGTTTATCATGAAGAGTGTGTGAGTTTTGCTTCAAAAATGAGTATAGAATCGAAAATAATGTTTTTAGAAAGAAGTCTATTGAAAAGACCACTAAAGAATCATAGAGGAATACATGTTTTCTGAAAGAGGAAGTGATTGAAAGTGAACCACATGCCTATAAATTTGTGAATTTGTGGATGAAAGGTTATATCCTATGATGTCCATAAACTTAAGAAATAGTAATGTATCAGTGTGGAATAAAAATGAACTTCAAAATACATTTCATGTCCCATAGGAATCTAACTGCATTGATGTTAAACTTGGTCAGTTACTATAGAAATATTAGGATATATAAGGACCATTCACTGAAGTTAGTTTTCAGTACTAGGAAACAAATATGTATTTTAGGTGGTTAAATATTTCTGAGAATAATCTGTTGAGAGCCACAGCCAAAGGAGCCCCAGTAAACTTGCAGCTGCCAGCAAACTTCCATCTGCCGGCTGATGATTGGCTCACAGCGGCCCCAGCATCATCTAGCTGATTTGCTTCTCTGTGGTGATGCTCATTGGAGATGCTCAATGAGTGGTTTCCCCGACCTTTCAGACTGCCAGCGGATGATTGGCTCACAGCGGCCCCAGCAACATCTAGCTGATTGGCTCCTCTGTGGTGATGCACATTGGGCTAGTTCCCTGCCCTTTCAGACCACGGAACTGCTCATTGGGGGACTTTTTTGGCTCCGCCCATGCGACCCAGCCAATCAGCCTCAAGAGGAGGAGACTTGTGTTTGAGGGAGAGGCTTGTGGGAAGCCTGTGGTGGCAGTTGGGCTCTGACGGCTATTCCTGAGGAGCTGTTTTGTTTGGTGTCATCTTGTTGGGTTGTATTATAGTAGAAATGCGGAATCAGAAATTATTAAAAAAAAAAACTGAAAGAGTGTTCAGTAAATTGTTAGATGCAATTAAGGCATGGAAGACTTTACAAGGACATGGAGGTTTACAAGGTTAATTATCTAAGGTAATACAAGGAGCTAATGAACCTTATGCTGAATTTGTAGATAGGCTTATTCAAACAGCTACCAGAGTTTTTGGAAATACACAACAAGCAATGCCATTACTAAAACAACTGGCTTATGAGCAAGCGAATCTTTGGTGCAATGATATCATTAGACCATGGAAACATGAAGATTTAAACACATATATTAAATTATATAGAGACATTAAAGAACAAGAGCAAGTCGTGGAAGCTGCAGTAAAACAGGCTTTAGATGCCAGAGACATTAATGAACAAGGGCAAATTGTGGCAGCTGCAGTAAAACAGGCTTTAGATGCCAGGCCAAGAACATGCTACAATTGTGAAGAAACAGGACATTTTAAAAGGAATTGTCCCATAGGAGGAGGGTTTAACAAAACTAGGTATCAAAGGAGTAGAATACCAGGTATTTGTCCACGATGCCGTAGAGGGAGACTTTGGGCTAATGAATGCTGTTCTCAAACCACCATAGAGGGTACACCATTATCAAAAAACGAACAAGGACCAGGTGTTTATCCACAATATTGTGGACAAAGACATGGAGCTCCATTGCCAAAAATGGACAAGGGGGCTCAATGCTCCGGGGCCCAAAACCACAAATATATGCAGCACTGGAGAAACCCAGCAACCCCATCAGGGTAGTGCCCAGGACACATTGTCCATCAGATCCCTCATCAGACAAACCAGAGGGAGCTCAGGGTTGGACATCTGTGCCTCTGCCAGAGCAGTACTAACTGCAGAGATGGGAGTTCAATTCATTTCCACATGGGTAAAAGGACATCTTCCCAAAGGAACAGTAGGCTTATTATTGGGACGCAGCTCTTCTACTCTAAAAGGACTTATGATAAGTCCTGGGGTAATTGATCTCGACTATGAAGGTGAAATAAAAATTATAGCCAGTTCTCCAAAGGGTATATCAGTAATTTCACCAGGAGATAGAATAGCACAGTTACTAATAATACCCAGCCTACATGAAAAATTTTCCAGTTGTACTGTAGAAAGAGGTTCCAAGTGATTAGGCTCCACAGGTGTAGATTGGGCTATGCTTTCTTTAAATTTAGATTCTGGCCCCATGCTAAAACTAAATATTCAAGGGCATAAATTTAATGGGCTACTGGATACAGATGCAGACCTTAGCATCATCTCTCGTCAAGAATGGCCAAAACATTGGCCGTTACAACAAGCCACTCAAACGCTTCGAGGCCTAGGAGTGGCGTCTAATCCCCATAGAAGTGCAATGGTATTAGATTGGAAGGATCCTGAAGGATGTGAAGGAACTCTACAGCCATATGTATTGGATCATCTTCCCGTAAATTTATGGGGACGAGATAGTCTTCTGGACTCAGTGATATTTTTTTTCGGATTCAGTATTGCCAGTCAATCGGGTTTTGCCGGCTCCTCAGTCCTGGTCTCAGTGTTGGACGTCCATTGCCTGTCTTCATTGCCTTGTCTTGTCTGTGTCATGTTTCATTGCTTTAACTGTTTGTGTATCTTTCATTATGGGACAGAGCACTTCAATGCCTCTTTCCCTGATCCTTGATCACTGGACCAAAGTCCGCTTAAGGGCTCAGAATCTTTCTTTTTCAGTAAAGCCCCGGATGTGGCAGACTCTCTGTGCTTCAGAATGGCCCACCTTTGGATTTGGATTACCCCTAGAAGGATCTTTCTACTTCCCACTAATTTAAAAAAGTCAGAGATATTGTCTTTCAGCCGGGGCCACATAGCCATCTGGATCAACAGCCATATATCTTAACTCGGCGGGAACTCTGCATATCTCCTTTTCCATGGGTGAAGCCTTTCTTGCCCCTGCCCCCACTCTGACTCCTTCCCCCAGGAACTCTCAAATCCTCTGCTCCTCCTCCTCCTACACCCTCTGTTCTCCTTGAGTCACCAGATTTCACTCTACTGGACTCTCCTTCCCCTCCTTATCCCCTGCCCTTGTCCCCCAACCTCCAACACCCTCTAAGTGATTCCCCTGCTGCTGACTCAGCCTCTCCTCCATTGGAGGAAGCTATGCCGGCCCAGCGCCCTCCAGATAATTCCCTTGCAGCACACACAGCACCTCTTCCCTTGGAGGAAGCTGACCCGTCTAAAGGAACTCGCTAGCGGTGAATGATTGAAAACCCTGGAACTCTCGGGATGCTCCCCCTCCATCCCTATGGGCCAATGATTGACGATGGCCACGGGGAAAAAATGCAAGCCTACCAGTATTAGCCTTTCTCCTCGTCAGACCTAAATAACTTAAAAAAATTATAATCCCCCTTTTTCTGAGGACCCTACTTGGCTCTCAGGTCTGGTTGAGTCATTGATGTTTTCACACCAGCCTACTTCAGAAGACTGCCAAAAACTCCTAGGGATTCTCTTCATGACAGAGGAACAACAGTGAATCCTCCAGGAAGCTAGAAAAAAATATCCTCAAACAAGATGTGCGTCCGACACAACTTCCCAACATAATCAAAGGCAGCTTTCCCTTGAACCCACCCAACTGAGACCCCAAAATCTTTGAAGGTAGGGAGCATCTGTCCACTTATCACCGGGCTCTAATAGTGTGTCTCCAAGCAGCCGCTAGCGACAAACTAATTTGGACAAGGTAAGAGAGATTATTCAAGGGCCTGATGAATCTCCCACTATGTTTCTAGAGAGAATTATAGAGGCATATAGGAGATATACTCCTTTTGATCCTCAGGCAGAGAATCAAAAGGCATCTGTCACGATGGACTTTATTGGGCAAACTGGCCTGGATATTAAAACAAAGTTACAAAGCTAGATTGATTATAAGATATGACTTTGAGAGATTTAGTCAGAGAAGTCAAGAACGTATACTATAAGAGAGAAACTGAGGAAGAGAAGGGAGCAAAGGGAGGATAAAAGAAACAAAAGGCAGACTAAGGTGTTGACTAAGGTCCTGGTCACAACAACAAATAGGCCAGAAATTAAGAAACAGGTAGACAAGAAGGGATAACATTGGCCCATGCCAGAGGGCACCCTGCCCTCAAATAAATGTGCCTACCCGAAAGAAAAAAGGACACTGGGCCAAAATTGCCCTAAAAAGCGACAGCCACACCAGCCAGCCATACTGACTCTGGAGGATGACTAAGAAAGTCGGGGCTCAGTTTCCCTCCCCAAGCTCAAGGTAACTTTTGAAGTGTTTCAAAAGTGATTATGGAAATCGAAAATAATGTGTTTGGAAAGAAGTCTCATGAAAAGGTCAGTCAAGAAACATGGATGAATACATGTGTTCTGAAGCACGAAGTGATTGAAAGTGAGACAAATGCCTATAAATTTGCTAACTTGTGGATGAAATATATATTCTATGATGTGCATAAAGTGAATAAATAGTAATGTAGAAGTGTTGAATAAAATTGAACATCAAAATACACATCATGTCCCATAGTAATCTACTTGAATTGATTTTATACAGGGTCAGTTAGTGTAGAAATGTTAGGATATGTTTGCACCATTCAAAGAAGTTAGTTTTCAGTACTAGGAAACAAATATGTATTTCAAGTGGATGAATATTACTGAGAATAATCTTGTGAAAAGTTGATTAAAAATCCAAATACATCAATATGAATGAATTTAGGGAGTGTATAATAAGACACATGTTTTATATATATATATATATATATATATATATATATATATATATATATATATATATATATATATATCACAGACATTAAAAATAGCAATATATATGCCAATTGAAATTCATCATGAAATATATATCATCATCATATCCAAAAATATTCATTTTAATGAATATGGATTTTTATATAAGTTTGTTCAAATAGGAAGCTCACCCATGGGTTGAATTTTCAGTTCCAACAGTGTTTAGGACGATTGATCACTTCTCGCAATTTGTATGTGCCATGTCAGCCACCTCACGAGAATGTACGTGTGACACCAGGTAGGATTATATATGTGCATATTAAAACACATGTGCTTAATAGGCTACTGTGAAAGGAAGACAGTAATTCATATATTTGTTAACTTTAAAAACACATGTAGAACTATTTCAATTAAAAATTGACTAGATTTATAACTCCTACCCTATATATTTCAAAAGGCATGTCCAACTATACACCATGCCTCCTCTGAAAAGCTTGTATTTCTATTCTGTTTGGGTTATGTTTCTCCATCATATTAGGATTAGTAGTCAGAGTCTAGTAGGGAATGGGTTAGTGTCAGGTATTCACAAAAATCTTTCCACTCTCATTCAGAACAATGCCTAGACATTACCCTCGTCCCAAGTAAGACACAATTAGAGGATAAGAGTTAAAAATTCTGTGAATAAATATCTGGAAATGAATATTCTCATGAGTTCACAACCTTGGATGTCGTAAAGGAGTTTCCAAAAGTATGGGACAGGGTAAGCACTCCACAAACATGGAGCTCTGCTGCCCTAAAGACTTCTTGAGAAACTGCCTCTGAGGTTGGGCACTTGATATATATGTTTTTGTAAGGAGCTTTCTTTGTACTGAGACCATCAAAGCTGGGTGTGCATCTATGCGACCTGGAGGACATGGTTTCATATTTTCCAATGAACATGAGGCAGCAGTGCTGAATTCTCTCTATGTAGGTAAACTGTGTCCACTGGGGGATAAGTGTCTCCGCGTGTGGACTGTGAAGCCATTTGGTCATCCTTCACTTTTCCTGGTGTTTCTTGCTGCTGCACTGGGAGTTTGGTATTTGCTTATGAAGTAAAAAAAAGATCACCTGGGACACAGTGCTTGAGGGAGTTCTGTCACGTGTGGTGGGTCAGGGTCTGCAAGAGAATATACCAACAATTCTTCTATTCCACATAGCTTTTCCCCTTGACCACAGCAACATAATTCTCAACCTTGCCCTGAAACCTCTCTATATAACAAGATACCATTACATATAAGGGTCTGCTGGCTGCACCATGTCAGTCACAAGGCATTTGGAAGCCAATGGAAGATCAACATGGCCCCACCACAGATGTTTTATCACACACCTCCCCTCCTCTGGTCTAGGCCCACTATTCAGCAGGCTCCAATTTACTGGCAGCTCTGTTATACACCATTTTGATGAAACCTAGCCAATCAAGGCACTGTCTGGTATACTCATGATCAGCAACCGGTTTTCCAAATTTTCTCCAGTGCCACCTGGTCATGGAAATTTCAATAATTTTATTGTATTTATCTAGCCATTTTTCACGGATGAAGATGGAGGCACTGTGGATTTCAATTTGTACAGGAACCATTAAATGATGAGAAACCTCATTTCAATGAAAGCTCTGTAGAACTGTTAAAGACAAGGCTTCCCAGGGAGTGGCCAAAAAGTCACATGAAATCAGACCCATTGAGGTCTACAATGTGAGGTCCATGTGTGTTTTGACTGTCACCGATGCCTACCAAGTCTTTCAGAAAAAAAAAATCATGTGGTATCCTGGCTGAGATTCCCAGTGCTCTGTGGAAAGCCACCCTGGGCCTAGATCTCAGTTTCCAAGGGAGACTCTCATGCGTGCCCTCCTAGAATCCCAAAACAATTCATGGCACAAGTTCTCTGAGATCAGATCCAGAATGCACTCTCTAAGTGTAATCACACCAGAGTTCAAGCCCATGTGGACCCAGGCATCTCCTTTAACAGCCACACAATGACCACAATTAAACCAAAACACTCCCACATGGCCCTCATCTTTTTCCATATAGATACTCATCATAACCTCTGGCTGGAGGTTTCCATGAGGGGCACATTCCAAGACAGTGTCCAAAATAAGCTCCCTTGCCCCTCATTTGCCTAAAGTCAGGGTGGCCTGGACATACTTCCTGTGAACCCGGAGTGATCAAATAGGCATGCCGTTAATACTGCACCGCTTCTTCAATTTGAGGCCTACTGAGTTAGAGGTATAGATTCTTTATGTAAATTAGAGTCGTGAGAAAACCCAAGCACCTTTGCAGGGCTTTGAAGAACTCAATTGACACAAAGGATCCCTATTCTCACTTGATAGAGGTCAGGAACCTCACAGAGGAAAGCGAGACTTTATCCACAATGACTGGTGTATTTGCCATTTTGGTTTTGGATGCACACATGGGATCTTTCTTTAGATCCATCTGGTGCTGAGAATCTAAGCCACAACCTCACACAGGGCCAAGATGCTAATTCAGACACATCCCTTTCCAAAGCAATTAAGCAAAGAGCCACAGGTGATGCCCAATCATTTCCATTTGAAAACTGTTTACTTCAGGCCTCACAAAGGGGTGGCCAGAGCAAGAACTTCTTGACATTCAGTTCAACAGAACAATATATAACCAAAATGCCCAAAGCAGGGTTTTTCCACTGAGATTTTCCTGGTCACACTGATATCTGAGTTTTTTGAGATGCTCGCCATTCCCTTCAGCTATCCAGTACATGGCCATGTCACAGAGCTTGGAGGTGGTATATATGTTGGACACAAAACCATGATCCTATTCTGGAGAGTGAACAGAGTTCATGAATAAACCTGGAAATTAGGAATGTATTAGGTTATGCCCATCTTTAAGTAAAGCCGCAAACCATTCATAAATTGGGCAGGATGAAATGGGAAGCTTTCTACTAGACAGGACACATCCATTGATGCACTCTCTTTTCTAATATCTACAACCACGGACACCATGGGATACACAGACATAGAAACACTCTCCTTTTCAAACGACTTACGAGAAACAGTTCACTCCAAACCAAACAAACCACCTTTTTTTCCTATTCTCACAACATGAGACAAAATCACAAACTCACAACCACACCCACAAAGGCACCTCCTTACCCTAAGTAGGTCTGTGACTCTATGGAGTGTCCTCTGACTGGTGGGCCACACAATGTTCCCCCGAAATGTCCTGTCCTGTCTCAGATATGGTCTCCTTGGCCATCTCTATGAAGTTGTCAGGAGCCAGCGGTGGGCCACTACCTGCTTTTTCAGGAAAGGCCCCTCTTCAGAGCTCTCTTGGCTTTTGGCCATTCTAACATCAGTAGGTACAAAGAAAGACTGACTCTGTCCTTGGTAATTCCAAACAAGTGAACCCACTGGGACTGGTACTGGGACTGGCTCTGTGTGCCTGGCTTCCAGGATCCTAAGTTCAGAGAGTTCCATCACCAAGGGAGTAAGGTGAGGTCACTTCCTTCAGGAACTGAATGAGGTCACTGCCTTGGCAACCACTTTATCCTAACAGTTGCTTCCAAGTGTCTCATTAGATGGAGGCTTCCCCTACTTCCTGTGAAACATTCACAAGTTAGAATGGTATATCAACCATAGGAACCCGGTAATAGCTCTCCACACAGTCCTGGTTTGGTCCATCTCCTCTACATTGAGAAGAGAGGTTCTGATTCAGACACATCCCGTCATCCTGACCAGGTATTTTGCCATGGAAGATTACTTTTGCTTTCTCAGGTCCTCCATAGCTGACTACATATTCTCCAGGGATCATTTCTGCATTGAACTTGTGGTTCTCAACAGGTGAAAGATCCCCTACATTCCTGTATTGTAAGACCAACTCTGTCCCTGCTCTTCTTTAAATTTACATTGAGGGAACAGTGTATTGTTAGGGTTAATAAAATGTTTGATTTGGGTTAGAAATCATTCTGCTGGATGAATAATGGTATTGGGAACCTGCGATATTTTTAAAAATAGAGAGGTGAAATATATAAATGAAAAAAGAAAGTCTAGGTAATTTTGAAGCCCAGAGGGGCAATGGGCCCTTCATTGGGATACTTAGCTTTGATTTACGTTGTGCACAGATATCTCAGATAAATCGATATACAATGGCATAGGACCTTGTACCTTTTATGATTAAAATTCGAAGAGAACATCCAGTCAAAAAGGGATAGTAAGTAGGATTAGATAGATATTCCGTAGGTTAACAAAGAAGAGTGAGTATAGGATTTGGAACAAAAGTTCTTTAGCAATAGGGTTTGGGTTAAAGTGTGAAAGTAAATATCAGCACACTTGAAGGGTCAGTCACAATGATGAACAGTAGAAAATATGTAGGAAAGCAGATATCAATAGAGATATTACAAAATCAACAAATGGGCCAAGGACCTGAACAGACACTTCTCAGAAGAAGACATACAATGAATTAATAAGTACATGAAAAAATTCTCACCTTCTCTAGCAGTCAGAGAAATGCAAATCAAAACCACCCTAAGATACCATCTCACTCCAGTAAGATCGGCAGCCATTAGGATGTCAAACAATAATAAGTGCTAGCGAGGATGTGGGGAAAAGGGTACACTTGTACATTGCTGGTGGGACTGCAAAATGGTGCGGCCATTATGGAAAGCAGTATGGAGATTCCTGGGAAAGCTGGGAATGGAACCACCATTTGACCCAGCTATCGCCCTCCTCGGACTATTCCCTGAGGACCATAAAAGAGCATGCTATAGGGATACCGCCACATCAATGATCATAGCAGCACAATTCACAATAGGCAGACTGTGGAACCAACCTAGATGCCCTTCAATAGATGAATGGATAAAAAATAATGTGGCATCTATACACAATGGAGTATTATGCAGCACTAAAAAATGACAAATTCATGGAATTTGCAGGGAAATGGATGGCATTAGAGCAGATTATGCTAAGTGAAGCTAGCCAATCCTTAAAAAACAAATGCCAAATGTCTTCTTTGATTTAAGGAGAGCAATTAAGAACTGAACAGAGGGAAAGAGCATGAGGAAAATATTAACATTAAACTGAGACAAGTGATGGGAGGGAAAGGGAGAGAGAAGGGAAATTGCATGGAAACGGAAAGAACCCTCATTGTTATACGAAATCACATATACAACGTTGTGAGGGGAAAGGGGGGGAAGGGAGAGAACGGAACAACAACAGATGAGGTAGAGAGGGAAGATGAAAGGGGAGGGGAGGGGGGATAGTAGGGGATAGGAAAGTCAGCAGAATACAACAGTCACTAATATGGCATTATGTAAACATTGTGAATGTGTAACTGATGTGATTCTGCAATCTGTATTTGGGGTAAAAATGGAAATGCATAAGTCACTTGAATCAAATGTATGAAAGATGAAAAAAATAAAAATTAAAAAAGTACTAAATTGGCTCATCGTAACAATAAAAAAAGAGATATTACAAAATCAGGCAAAGTATAAAGTGAGTGATATGATTAGATATTTGCAACAGGGTTGATTTTGAATATATAATCTTAGGAAGAAACAAATATGTAGTCACCAATAGGATTGATATTTGAGAGCATTAGGCAACCTGAACATGGAAGTAATCCATGTTCACTTTCCATTTAGGCTTTAGTACAATAATAAGTGTGAACTTTGCATTTTGTGTCCAGAATATTACTGTGATAAAATGTATATGTAGATTAGGTGACATGAGTATTTCTTTCACCATTTCTGCGCGTAATATTTTGAAGACATATACATAAGTATTGGTTGTACAAAAAGCTGTACCCTGTGTCTATGAATATACAAATAATGCATGAATAGACCATACTGTGAATAAATAGTATAGCTGGTTCCACTTTAAATAATGGATTGAATTGATATTCACAAAGGAGTGGTCTGAGGCAAAAACCTTCCTGAAATTCAGGGCAAAAGAACAATAGGTAAACAAAACGCACAAAGCAGGGTTTCTCCACTGAGACTTTCCTGGTCACACTGATATCTGAGTTTTCCTAGATGCTCGCTTTTCCCTTCAGCTATCCAGTACATAGCCATATCACATAGCTTGGAGGTAGTACATATCTTGGACACAAAACAATGAGGCAATTCTGGAGAGTGTCCAGAATTCAGGATGTAAACAGAAACTTTGAAAGATAGCAGGTGTTTCCCTTCAATAAGGAAAGCTGCAGTCCATTAATAAATCGGGCAGGATAAATGTTGCGAAGCTTTCTCCTAGACAGGACACATCCATTGATGCATTTTCTTTTCTAATGTCTACAACCACGGACAGAGTGGGATACACAGACATAGAAGCACTCGCCTTGTCAAAGGACTTACTAGAAACAGTCCACGCCAATTCAAACAAACAGCCTTTCTTACATCTTCTCAGAACTTGAGAAAAAAACATACACACACCTACACCCACAAAGGCACCTCCTTTGTGGAGTGTCCTCTGAATGGTGGGCCATACTATATTCCCCCAAAATGGCCTGTTGTATCTCAAATCTGGTCTCCTTGGCCAACTCTGTGCAGTTGTCAGGAGCCAGCGGTGAACCAATACCTGCTTTCTCAGAAAGGTCTTTCTTCAGAGCTTTCCTGGCATTTGGCCATCCTCACATCTGTTGGTACTAAGAAAGACTGACTCTGTGCTTGGTAAATTGAAACAAGTGAGACCACAGGGACTGGGACTGTGACTGGCTCTGGGTGCCTCTCTTCCTGGATCCCAAGTTCAGAGAGTTCCATCACCAAGGAAGTGAAGTGAGGTCACTTCCTTCAGGAACAGAATGAGGTCACTGCCTTGGCAACCTCTTTGTCCTAACAGTAACTTCTAAGGGTCCCATGAGATGGAGTCTGTCCCTTCTTTCTGTCACACTTTCACAAGTTAGAATGGTATATCAACCATAGGCACCTGGGAAGAGCTCTCCACAAAGGCCTGATTTGGTCCATCTTCTCTACATTTAGAAGATAGAGGTTGATTCAGACACATCCATTCATCTTGACCAGGTTGTTAACCATAAAAGATAACTTTTCCTCTCTCAGGTCCTTCATAGCTGCCTAAATCTTCTCCAGGGATCATTTCTGCATGGACCTTTGATGTTCTCAGAAGGTGGAAGATCGCCTACATTCCTGTATTGTAAGACCAACTCTGTCCCTCCTCTTTTGTAAAGTTAGATTGAGGGAACAGTGTATGTTTAGGGTTAATAACATGTTTGATTTGGGTTAGGAATCTCTCTGCCCCATGAATAATGGTATTGGGAGCCTGTGATATTTACAAGAATATATAGGTGAAATAAGTATGAAAACAGAAATCTAGGTAAGATTCGAAGTCAGAAGGGCATTGGGTCCTTGAGTGGGATTCTTAGGTTTGAATTATGTTCTGCATATATGTCTCCGACAAATTGAAATACAATGGTTTAGGACCTTATACCTTGGATGATTAATTGTCGAAGAGAACATCGAGTCAAAAAGCAATAGTCAGAAGGATTAGGAAGATAGTCAGTAGGTTTAGAAATAAGAGTGAGTATAGGATTTAGACCAAAATTTCTTTAGCAATAGGGTCTCGGGTAGACATTGAATGTAAATGTCAGCATATGTGAAGTGTCAGACACAATGATGAACTGGGGGAATATATGTAGGAAAGCAGATATCAATAGAGATATAAGGAAATCAGGCAAAGTATAAACTGAGTGATAGGATTAGACATTTTCAACAGGCTTGAAGTTGAATATATAATCTTAGAAAGAAACAAATATGTAGTCACCAATAGGATTTACATTTGAGAGCATTAGGCAACCTGGATATGGTTGTTTTTAGTAATCCATGCTCACTTTCCATTTAGGCTTTGATACAATCATGAGTATGACCTTTGTTTTTTGTGTCCAGAATATTACTGTGATAAAAAAGAAATATATATATATATATATATATATATATATATATATATATATATATATATAGATAAGGTGACATGAATATTTCTTCTACCATTTTAGGGAGCAATGTTTTGAAGAGGTATAAATTAGTATTGGGGGAACAAAGAGGTGTACACTGTGTCTATGAATATAGAGATAATGCATTAATAGACCATACTGTGAATAAATAACATACCTGGTTCCAACTTTAATAATGGATTGAATTGAAATGTGAAAATGTACAGGAAATCTTATATTGATATTCACACATTCATTCCAACCACTTATACATCTAATGGTAATATTAATGTTATGGTTTATCTTGAAGAGTGTGTGGGTTTAGCTTCAAAATTGATTATGGAAATCGAAAATAATGTGTTTGGAAAGAAGTCTCATGAAAAGACCAGTCAAGTAACATGGAGGAATACATGTGTTCTGAAGCAGGAAGTGATTAAAAGTGAAACAAATTCCTATAAATTTGTGAACTTGTGAATGAAATATATATCCTATGATGTGCAAACCTGAAGAAATAGTAATGTACCAGTGTTGAATTAAAATGAATGTCAAAATAGACATCATGTCCCATAGGAATATACTTGCATTGATGTTAAACTGGGTCAGTTACTGTAGAAATATTTGGATTTGTAAGCACCATTGATTGAAGTTAGTTTTCAGCACTGGGAAACAAATATGTATTTCAGGTAGATGATTATTTCTGAGAATAATCTTGTGAAAAGTTGATTATAAATCCACATACATGAACATGAATGAATTTACGGAGAGTATATAAGACAAATATATTTCATATTTTATAAAATCTGTAGAGTGTATGTGTATATATATATATATATATATATATATATATATATATATACAAAAAAAACACAAAAATTCATTAAAAAGTATCAATATATATATGCCAATCGTAATTCATCATGTAATATATATCACCCTCAGATGCAAAAATATTTATTTTACTAAACATGGGTTTATGTATAATATTGTTCTAATAGGAAGCTCACCCATAGTTTGGATTTTCAGTTCCAACAGCGTTTAGGAGGACTGATCTCTTCTTACAATTTGTTTCTGCCAAGTCAGCCAACTCATAAAAATATACGTGTGATACCAAGCAGGAATCTATATGTGCATATAAAAAGCACATGTGCTGAGTAGGCTACAGAGAAAGGGAGACAGGAATTCACATATTTGTTAACTTTAAAAACGCATGGAGAGAGCTGGGGATGTGGCTCAAGTGGTAGCGCGCTCGCCTTGCATGCGTGCGGCATGGGTTTGATTCTCAGCACCACGTGCAAACAAAGATGTTGTGTACTCCGATAACTAAAAAAATAAATATTATAGAATTCTCTCTCTCCTCTGTAACTCTCTCTTTAAAAAAAAAAACACATGGAGGACTATTTCAATTAAAAATTGAGTAGATTTATAAAACCGACCCTTTATCATGCAAGAGGGAAGTCCAACTATACACCCTGCCTCCTCTGAACTGCTTGTATTTTCATTTTTTTTGTTTATTTTTCTCCATCATATTAGGATTAGTAGTCAGAGTCTAGTAGGGTATGAGTTAGTGTCAGGGATTCAGTATTTCGAATGGAAAATTGGAAAATGGATCAATGTGTATGCAAATGTGTACTACAAAAAAATTTTCCCACTCTCATTCAGAACAATGCCTTGACATTACCTTCACCCCAAGTAAGACACAATTAGAGGAGAAGAGTTAGAAAATCTTTGAATACATATCTGAAATTGAAAATGCTTAGGGTTCACAACCTTGGAGATTGTAGAGGAGTTTCCAAAAGTAAGGGACAGTGTAAAAACTCTACAAACATGGAGATTTGCCTGCCTAAAGACGTCTGGAGAAACTGTCTCTAGGTTGGGCACTTGAAATATATGTTTTTGTGAGGATCTTTAGCTTCCTTTCTAGTGAGACCATCAAAGCTGCATCTTCATCTCTGTGATCTGGAGGACATGGTTTATAATTTTCCAATAAACATGAAGCAGCAGTGCTGAATTCTCTCTTGTATGTAAACTGTGGCCACTGGGGGCTAAGTGTCTCCCCATATGGACTGCAAAGCCATTTCATCATCCTCCACTTTTCCTAATGTTTCTTCCTGCTGCACTCGGAGTTTGGTATTTGCTTCACGAAATACAAGGAGTTCAACTGGGCACAGTGTTGCCGCGAGTTCTGTCACGTGTGGTGGATCAGGGTCTGCAGGAGAATGCACCAACAGGGCTTGTATACCACATAGGATGCCCCCTTGACCATAGCAACCTGATTCTGAACATTGCACTGAAACCTCTCCATATAACAAGTTGCCTTTACATATAAGGGTCTGCTGGCTGCACCATGTCAGTCACAAGCCATTTGGAAGCCAATGGCAGATCCACATGGCCCCACCTCAGATGTTTTATCACACATTTGCTCACCACTGCTCTAGGCCCACTACTCAGCAGGATCCAAATTATTGAGATCTCTGTTCTACACCATTTTCATCAAAACCAGTCAATCAAGGCACTGTCTGGTACACTCGTGATCAGCAACAGGACATCCAAATGTTCTTCATTGCCACCTGGTCATTGGAATTTCAAAAATTTCATGGTATTTATCTAGCCAATTTTCAATTATGAAGTTGGAAGCACTATGGCTTTCAAATCATTCAGGAATCATTCAATGGTGAGGAAGCTCATTTCAATGAAAAATTTGAAGAACTCTCACAGGCAAGGCTTCCCAAAGAGTGGCCTAAAAGTCACATGAATCCAGGCCCATCGAGGTCTACAATTGAGGTCCATGTGTGTTTTGACTAGCAAATATGGCTTCCAAGTCTTTCAGAAAAAAATAATGTGATATCCTGGCTGAGATTCCCAGTGCTCTGTGGAAAGCCACCCTAGGACTAGATCTCAGTTTCCAACGGAGACTCTCATGCATGGCCTCCTAAATTCTTAACACAATTCATGGCAATACTTCTTTGATGATTGATCCAGAACTGAGTGTTTAAGGGGAATGACACGAGATTTCAAGCCCAGGTGGATCCAGTCATCTCTTCCAACTGCCACACGAATGACTACAATTAAAACCAAAACACTTCCACATGGTCCTCACCTTCTTCCAGAGAGACACTCATCATTACCTCTGGCTGGAGTTTTTCATGTGGGACGCATCCCAAGAGAGTGTCCAAAATAATCTTCCTTGCCCCTCATTTGCCTAAAGTCAGGGCGGCATGGTCACCCTTCCTGTGAACCTGGAGTGATCCAATAGGCCTGCTTCTCCAATTTGAGGCCTACTGACTCTCAGGGATAGATTCTTTAAGTGATTTGGAGTCACAAGAAAACACAAGCACCTCTGCAGTTCTTCAAAGAACTCATTTGACCTAAAGGATCCCTATTCTCACTTGATAGAGGTCAGAATCCTAACAGAGGAAGGCAAGAGATTCATCAACAATGACAGACTTTTGGCCATTTTGGTTTTGATTGCACACATGGAATCTATCTTTAGATCCATCATGTGCTGAGAATCTAAGCCACAACCTCATACAGGGCCAAGAGGCTGATTTAGACACATCCTTTTACAAGCAATTAAGCAAAGAGCCACAGGTGATGCCCATTAATTTCCATTTGAAAACTGTTTTCTTCAGGCTTCACAAAGGGGTGGCCTGAGGCAAAGACCTTCCTGACATTCAGGACAACAGAACCATAGGTAAGCAAATGAACCAAAGCAGGGTTTCTCCACTGAGAATTTCCGGGTCACACTGATATCTGAGTTTTCTAAGATGTTCCCATTCTCTACAGCTATCAAGTATATGGACATGTCTCAGAGCTTGGAGGTGGTACATATCTTGGAAACAAAACCATGAGACTATTCTGGAGAGTGGCCAGAATTCAGGAAGAAAACAGGAACTTAGGAATTTAGTAGGTGTTGCCCATCCATAAGGCAAACCAAAGTCCATTCTTCAATTAGGCAGGATGAATGCTGGGAAGTTTTCTACTAGACAGGACACATCCTTTGATGCCTTCTCTTTTCTAATGTCTACAACCACGGACACAGTGGGATACTCAGACTTAGAAACACTAGCCTTGTCAAACGACTTACTAGAAACAGTCCACTCCAACCCAAAAAAACTGCCTTTTCTACCTATTCTCAGAACATGAGAGAAAAGCACAAACTCACTGAACACCCACAAAGGCACCTCCTTAACCCAAGTAGGTCTGTGACTATCCGGAGTGTCCTCTAACTGGTGGGCCATACTATGTTCCCCTGAAATGGCCTGTCCTTTCTCAGATCTGGTCTCCTTGGCCAACACTGTGAAGTTGTCAGGAGCCAGCGGTGAACCAATACCTGCTTTCTCAGGAAAGGCCCCTCTTCAGAGCTCTTCTGCCATTTGACAATCCTCATATCAGTCGGTACCAAGAAAGACTGACTCTGTCCTTTATAAATCCAAACAAGTGAGACCACTGGGACTGGGATTGGGACTGGCTCTGGGTGCCTGGCTTCCTGCATCACAATTTCAGATTTTTTGATCACCAAGGAAGAGAGGTGAGGTCACTTTCTTTAGGAACTGAATGAGGTCACTACCTTGGCCACCACTTTGTCCTAACAGTTGCTTCGAAAGGTCCCATGAAATGGAGGCTGCCCCTACTTCCTTTGACACTTTCACAAGTTAGAATGGTATATCAACCATAGGCACCTGTAAACAGCTCTCCACACAGGAATGGTTTCATCAGTTCTCTACATTAAGAAAGGAGAGGCTGATTCAGACACATCCCTTCATACTGACCCTGTTGTTTGCCATGGAATATGACTTTTCCCCTCTTAGGTCCTTCATAGCTGCCTGCAACTTCTTCAGGGTATAATTTCTGCATGGTCCTTTGATGTTCTCAGCAGGTGGAAGATCCCCTACATTACTGTATTGTAAGATAAACTCTGTCTCGGCTCTTCTGTAAAGTTAGTTTGAGGGAACAATGTATGGTTAGGCTTAATAACATGTTTCATTTGAGTTAGGAATCATTCTGCTTAATGAATAATGGTATTGGGAACTTGCGATATTTACAAGAATATATTGGTGAAATATAAGTTTGAAAACAGAAATCTAGATAAGATTTGAATCCAGGAAGGGCATTGGGCTGTTGATTGGGATACTTAGCTTTGAATTATGTTCTGCACAGATGTCTCAGATAAATCAATATACAATGGCATAGGACCTTGTACCTTGGATGATTGCTTGTCGAAGAGATCATCCAGTCAAAAAGGGATAGTCTTTAGGATTAGGAAGATAGTCGGTATGTTAGAAAAAAGAGTGAGTATAGGATTTGGACCAAAAGTTCTTTAGCAATAGGGTTTCGGATAAAGAGTGAATGTAAATGTCAGCACATGTGAAGAGTCAGTCACAATGATGAACTGGGGAAAATATGTAGGAAAGCAGATATCAATAGAGACATTAGGAAATCAGGCAAAATATAAAGTGAGTGATAGGATTAGTCATTTTCAACAGGGTTGAGGTTGAATATATTATCTTAAGAAGAAACAAATATGTAGTCACCAATAGGACTGATTTGAGAGCGTTAGGCAACCTGGATATGGATGTGTTTAGTAATCCATGCTCACTTTCCATTTAGGCTTTGGTGAAAGGTTAATAAAATAGGTACTTGTTACTTACTGTTTTTCTGTATGCTTAACAAAACACTGTTGAAGTCTTGAGGACTGTTTGCTAATCTTGTTTCCAGAATGTGCTGTCCCCAACTGCCAAACTGCAAATGTATACCCTCACCCGTTTGCACGCAAACCACCCACTTGCCCTGACCCATCAATAAACTTCCCTCCCTGCCCTCTCCAAGGAAAGCATATAAGCTCTGCTTAAGCTGTTCTCATTGCTCTCTGCTCTATTCAAGTGAGCTCTGAGCCCCAGAATGCTGGACCCATAATAAACCATTTACTGTTGCATGAGACATTCCTCTGGTGGTCTCTTCCTCTGATGCTTGCCCGACCTTTACATCTGGAGGCACGAGCAAGATCCGGCAGCGGCAGATGAAAGATCCCCAAGGGGCTCCTTTCAGGGTAAGTAAGGGAACTCTTTTTGGTTTTACGTTTCAGGTTAGGGCTTGGAAAAATGGCTATTGGTGATGAGCGTGAGCTCTCTCTGACAAGGCTGACATACGTGTCACAGAGCCACAGGCCACGTCCCTGGGGGATGCCCCAGAGGACTCGGGAAATCGAGGAACAATAGTCTCCTTGACTCAGTGATATTTTGCTTCGGATTCAGTATTGCCAGCCCATCAGGTTTTGCTGGCTACTCAGTCCTGGCCTCAGTATTGGACGTCCATTGCCTGTCTTTATTGTCTTGTCTTGTCAGTGTAGTGTGTGATTGCTTTCACTGTTTGTGTATCTCTCATTTTGGGACAGAGAACTTCAACACCTCTCTTCCTGACCCTTGATCACTGGACCAAAGTCTGCGCAAGGCCCAGAATCTTTCTTTTTCAGTAAATTGCTGGACCTGGCAGACCCTCTGTGCCTCAGAATGACCCACCTTTGGAGTTGGATAGCCCCTAGAAACATCTACTTCCCACTAATTTGAAACGTCAGAGATTTTGTCTTTCAACCGGGGCCACATAGACATCCAGATCAACAGCCATATATCTTAACTTTGTAGGACCTCTGCAAATCTCCTCCTACATGGGTGAAGCCTTTCTTTGTCTCTGCGCCCACTCCTACTCCTTCCACCATGATTCCATCTCACAAACCCTCTGCTCTTCCTCCTCCAACCTCTGTTCTCCCTGAGTCTCAAGACTCTACTGGACTCTCCTACCCTTCTTATCCGCTGCCGTCGTCCACCAACCCCCAACAACCTCTAAGTGATTCCTTTGCTGCTGACTCAGCCTTTCCACCATTGGAGAAAGCTAGGCCGGCCCAGCGCCCACCAGATGACACCCCCTTGTCACACACACAGCCCCTCCTTCCCTGGAGGAAGCTGGCCCGGCTAAAAGAACTCAAAGAACTCCCTGGCGTTTTCACACCTGCCTACTTGGGATGACTGCCAACAAATCCTAGGGATTCTCTTCATGACAGAGGAACGAGAGAGAAACTTTCTGGAAGCTAGAAAAAAATATCCTCGGACCAGATGGGTGACCAACACAACTTCCCAACATTATCAAAGCCGGCTTACCCTTGAACTGACCCAACTGGGACCCCGACACCTTTGAAGGTAGGGAGCATCTGTCCACTTATTGCCGGGCCCTAATAGTGGGTTTCCAACCGGCCGCTAGCCAACCAAATAATTTGGCCAAGGTAAGAGAGATTATTCAAGGGCCTGATGAATATCCCTCTATGTTTCTAGAGAGAATTATGGAGGCATATAGGAGATATACTCCTTTCGATCTTCAGGCAGAGGATCAAAAGACATATGTCATGATGGCCTTCATTGGGCAAGCTGATCTAGATATTAAAAGAAAGTTACAATACTTAGATGGATTACAAGATATGACTTTGAGAGATTTAGTCAGGGTAGCCGAGAAAGTATCCTATAAGAGAGAAACAGAGAGAACGAAAGGGAGCAAAGGGAGGATGACAGATGAAAAAGACAGATGAAGGTATTAACTAAGGTCCTGGTCACAACAATAAATAGGCCAGAAATTAAGATACAGGGAGACAAGAAGCGATACCTGGGTCCCCACCAGAGGCCACCCTTGGCCTCAGATCAATGTGCCTACTGTAAAGAAAAAGGACACTGAGCCAAAAAGTGCCCTAGAAAGAGACAGCCATGCCAGACAGCCTTTCTGACTCTGGAGGTTGACTGAGAATGTCGGGGCTCAGATCCCTTCCCCGAGCTCAGGGTAACTTTTGAAGTGAAGGGGACCCCATAAACTTTGAAGTGGATACAGCAGCAGTATACTCAGCCCTTAAGGCCCCACTGGGCCCTCTATCAAATAAAAGGTCTCTAGTTCAAAGGGCTAACAGCAGTAAATATCAGACTTAGACAACTAAGAGGACCATGGACATGGGGAAAGGAAAAATCCAACATTCCTTCCTAGTAATCCCAGAATGCCTGGCCCCATTGATGGGCAGAGATCTGCTCAGTAAGCTCCGGGCCAAAACAATTTTTAACCCCGAAGGCCCCAAAATGAAATTTCTAAATCCTTCATTAAAAACTCCTATAGTCATGGCTTTATAAATGTCAGTCGAAGATGAACATCCACTTTTCACACACCCCAAGAATGATCAAACAGGCAAGCTACCCCAGAAATGGATAGCAGATTACCCAGATGCCTGGGCAAAAATTGTTGGGTTAGGCCTAGCCATGAAACAACCTCCAAGAACAGTGCAGTTAAAAACCTCAGCCTCCCCAATCAATGTCAAACAACAACCTCTGAGCAAAAATGCTAAAGATGGGTTAAGGCCCCATATTCAGAAATATCTGGCTTTAGGGTCCTAAGGCCCTGTCAATCGGCCTGGAACACTCCCCTGCTACCAGTAAAAAATCCAGGAACTGGTCACAATCCCCGTTCAAGACCTAAGAGAGATCAACAACAGAGTGCAGGACATTCACCCCATGGTAAATAATTTGTACAATCTGCTTATCACTCTGAACCCTGAGTAAAAATGGTATGGACATAAAGATGCTATCTTTTGCATGCCTCTGCATAAAGACAGTCAGTTTCTGTTTGCTTTTGAGTGGGTAGACCCAGAAACCGGAACGTATGGTAAACTAACATGGACTAGACTCCCACAGGGGTTCAAAAACTCCCCCACTCTCTTTGATGAAGCCCTCCACAGAGATGTCAACAACTTCAGAACTATGCACCCCGAAGTCACCCAGCTTCAATACGTGGATGACCTGCTACTGCAGCCAACACCAAGGAAAACTGTGAGTCTGGGAACCAAGCACTATTATGTAAGCTTGCTCAACTCGGGTATAGAGCTTCTTCCAAAAAACCCCAAATTTGCCAGCAAGAAGTAGTCTTCCTGGGCTATTCCCTTAGAGGTGGTAAACGTTGGCTCACTGAGCCCAGAAAACAAACGGTTGTGCAGATACCCCCCCCCCCAGCAGCAGACAACACAAAGAGTTTCTTGGGACTACTGGGTTTTGCAGGTTATGGATTCCTGTGTTTGCGTCCTTAACTTCTCCTTTATACCCGCTGTTAAAGGGAGATGCCCAGTTCCAATGGACCCCTGAGCACCAGCAAGCTTTTGATAACATCTTACGACACTGGCACTGAACTCCTCAACTTCACTGAGCCAAGCCTGCAATTTCAGAAAGCCCTACACTACGTTAAAAATGTACATCAATTCACACACCTTGGTCCAAAGAAACTGCAGGCATTCCTGAAGGATCAAGAACAGAGTTTTCCACTAACCGACTCACAGCGAAAGGACATAACTGAATGGGTAACAAAACCCTGTCCGTTCTGTCAATAGAACAATTACCCTTCCAAGCTTCCTGCAAGAAAGCACCTATGAGCAACCAGACCAGGAAATTCTGGGAAGTGGACTTTACTGAAATTTAGCCAGCAAGGTATGGACTTCAATATCTCCTAGTGTTTGTAGATATATTTTCAGGATGGATTGAAGCCTTCCCCACAAAAAAAAAAGGCACAAATGGTGGTAGAAAATCCTGAAAGATATTTTTCTATGATACGGCCTACCTAAGGTAATAGGGTCTGATAATGGACCGGCGTTCATGGCCCAGGTAAGTAAGGGGTTAGCCAGGATCCTGGGGATAAATTGGAAGTTACATTGTGCTTATAGACCCCAGAGCTCAGGACAGGTTAAAAAAATTAATAGAACCATTAAAGAGACCTTAACGAAATTAAGCTTAGAGAGGGCATCAAAGATTGGACTATGCTCCTGCCTTATGCACTGTTTCATGCAAGAAATACTCCCTCTGTTTCTTTGTGTAACCTCACCTCCTATGAAATTCTCTTTGGGGCCCCTCCTCCAGTAAGGACCTAACCACAACTCTAAGACCTACCGATCCCTTCCACACCCCCTTGCTTGACAAACTTAAAGCTATTGAAAGAATTCAGGGATACCTGTCAAAACAGCTGGCCACTGCCTACCAACCTGGTGAAGAGGAGACTCCACATCGATATCAAAAAAGAGACTTCATCTACATAAGATGACATCAGGTGTCATCCCTGGAACCCCGCTGGACAGGACCATACCAGGTGCTACTTATAAAACCTACAGTGGTAAAGGTAGACGGAATCACTTCCTGGATCCTTATTCTCATCTCAAGCCTGTGCCCTGTCCAGACTCTGGCTTGAAAGTGGAAAAGACTGGTAACCCTTTCAAATTGCATATTTGCCATGTGGATAAGGCTATAGACTCTCCCCTTGGCCACCACTAGTCCTAACCATCATCAGCCCATTCAGCAGCGATGGCTGATCACAAATCCTATTAGACAAGAAGTATGGTCTGTCTCACATACAGCCCCCTTAGGGACCTGGTGGCCAACTCTCCACCCAGATATTTGTCAGCTGGGTATACGTCTTTCCAATTGGGATATCTCTGATGAAGAGGATCCCACTAAAATTCCATTAAATTTCTCCCGTACCATAGATAATGGAAACAAACATTATGGATGTAGGGACACGCAAGCCTGATGCAGGTTGGCTAGCCTAGATTACTATGTTTGCCCGGTGGACTATCAAAGCCACAAACAACCACGGCTGTGTGGGGGAAAAGCCGTCTTCTTCCGTAAGTCATGGGGATGTGAGCATACAGGGGCTGCCTGGTGGAACCCAAACTCCTCATCAAATTCAGTTCACAGCATTGGCCATATTACCAATTAGACAACCAAAACCGATGGCCCCCAGAGGGGTCTCTAGATCCTCAAATTCTGTGTGACTATTTCAACTTCGGCAAGTGCTCAAAAGGATTGAAGAAAATTCCCTATGTGTAGGCCTTTTCCCTCCTTTGCTCACATCACGAAATATGTTTCTCCAATAGATCCTTCTGCTCCAGATTCCCTGCTGTCACTCTCATCAGAACCTGATTTCTCCCCTCCAATTACTAGATCAAAACCCCAAACCTCCGCTGGTTCTCAGACCATTGCCCCCATGCTGAGGCAGCAGGTACTGAGGTACCCTTCCACCCACTCACTCCTCTCTTCTCCTGTCAGTGCCCACACCGGGTCCCACCAGGTCCTCTTACCAGCTAACCCAAAGCTCAAACCAGCTGAGGAGTGCCCTCAGACGCCTATCCAAGATGTAATGAAAATGGCCTTTAAAGTTGCTTTGTCATCACTAAAAACAGGTTACTAAGAATTTAAAGTCCCTCACAGGCTTTTTAGATACTCATTCCCGTCTTCCCATCTGCTCTACCTGTTCTACTGCTCAAGTTTTGTTGCCAGGAAAATCCCAAACCCTTTTCCCATTATTCTTTTATATCTCTTTTTCCTCATTCTCAGAACCACAGAACTGCTCTCACCCCCCGCCTTCCCCGTCTTCCCCTCTGTACCAGGCCCACAGAAAAATATTAAATGGCCTTCTCCAGAAGTCTTCATCGTGGCTGACTTTAGGACTTTCAGCAACAAAGTCCTATAAAAGAGTTCAGTGTAGATAAACTTCCTCTTTTCGTGTTGCTCTGTTATACTTGGCCACTGGCTGGAAAAATCAGCCCTTCTAAGCTAGACACCCCCTTACTAGTTTTTCACAAAATATGTGAACAAGGCCTCTGGCCTTGAGCTGAGGCTTCCAGAGATGGCTACATTTCCAAGATAAAGAAGTTACCAACTGGGCTCCATGGTAACAGCTGGCAGGGAGAAAATAAAAGAGAAGAAAAAAGCTCTCCCCCTCCCAGGTGTCCTTAATAAGTTATCTTTCCCAGAGAAGAGGAAAATAAAAACAGAACCAAAAACTGCTTTTTGTGAACTTCTGCAGACTGTGAATTTCTGAGTCTTTTCCCTTACATGTTGGGTACAAAATTCTGAAACTACCTAAACTTGGGATTCAGGGGATTAATTGATTACAACAGAAGCAATGCCCTCTATATCCGGTTGCAACCAAATAGGACTGTTTCCCTGTCTTTGGTGCTATCTTAGGTGCCTTGCCTTGTCCATACCTACAACAGTATAATTCTATATACTTAAACATTGTTTATTCATAAAATTATCAGCAGATGTGATTAATTATGTAATGGTGCAGATGTTTCCCCGAGTGCTCTATCATGAGGCAGGATCATTTAAATTTCAAATAGGGGGGCATACAACCGGGTTCCGCTGGCAACCTGTATCCTTCACTTTAGCCATCCTATGAGGAATAGTAGTTGCTGCAGAGAAGGGCACAGGAACCACTGCCCTAATCCATGGGACACAACAAATGACCCAATTAGAAGCAGCAATAGACCAAAACTTAAAGATATTAAAAAACCACCATCACAGCTTTACAAGAATCTTTAACCTCTCTCTCTGAAGTTGTTTTACAGAACAGGCGAGGGTTCGACCTCCTCTTCATGAGAGAAGGGGCCTTTGTCCTGCATTGAGGGAAGAATGTTGTTATTATGCCTACAATACTGGAGTTGTAAAAGAATCTATGATTAAATTAAGAAGACGCATTGAAGAGCATCAACAAGAGAGAGAGGCCCAAAAAGGGTGGTTTGAGTCTTGGTTCACAGAGTCCCCCTGGGTAACTATGCTTTTATCAGCCCTGGCCGGTCCATTAATAATCCTCACATTATTGCTAACTGTAGGACCCTGTTTGCTCAACCGTGTAGTTTCCTTTCTCCAAGCTCAAATTGGACAAGTTAAACTTATGGTAATCAGAAATCAATATACCACACTAGCAGACATAAAATGTGACATCCTCAATGATCACTATTATGATTTAATGTAAACAAAAGAAAGTGGGGAATGAAAGGTAAATAAAATAGGTAATTGTCACTTCCAGTTTTACGGTATGCTTAACAAAACACTGTTGATATCTTGAGAACTGTTCGCTAATCTTGTTCCCTGAATGTTCTGTACCAACTGCAAAACTGCAGAATGTACTCCCTCACCCATTTGCACGCAAACTGCCCACTCACCCTGACCCATCAATAATCTTCCCTTCCCTGCCCTCTCCAAGGAAAGTATATAAGCTCTGCTTAAGCTGTTCTCAGGGCTCTCTGCTCTATTCAAGGGAGCTCTGAGCCCCAGCATGTTGGACCCCCATAAACTTTTGGCTGTTGCATTAGACAGTCCCTGGTAGTCTCTTCCTCCGATGCTCGCCTGACATTTACATTGGTAAAATAATAAGTGTGACCATTGCTTCTGTGTCGAAATGTACAAATTATTATTGGGGGTACAAATAGGTGTACCCTGTGATATGAATATAGAGATAATGCATGAATAGACAATACTGTGAATAAATAATATAATGGATTCCAAATTTAATAATGGATTCAATTGATATCTGAAAATATACAGGAAATCTTATATTGATATACATACATTCATTCCAACCAGTTAAACATCTAAACGTTATATTAAGATTATGATTTATCATGAAGAGTGTGTGAGTTTTGCTTCAAAATTGATTATGGAAGTTGAAAATAATGTGTTTGGAAAGAAGTCTCATGAAAAGACCAGACAAGAAACCTGGAGGAATCCATGTGTTCTGAAGCAGGAAGTTATTGAAAGTGAAACAAATGCCTATAAGTTTGCTAACTTGTGGATGAAATATATATCTTATGATGTGCATAAATTGAAGAAATAGTAATGTAGCAGTGTTGAATAAAAATGAATTTCAAAATACACATCATGTCCCATAGTAATCTACTTGCATTGATGTTAAACTGGGTCAGTTACTGTACAAATTTAGTATTTGTATGCAACGTTAACTAAAGTTAGTTTTCAGTACTGGTAACAAATATGTATTTCAGGTGGATGAATATTTCTGAGAATAATCTTGTGAATACTTGATTATAAATCCATACACATGAACATGAATGAATTTAGGGAGTGTATATAAGACACATATATTTCATATTTTGAAAAATCTGGAGAGTATATATATATATATACAAAAAACACACATGCAGAGACATTAAATTACCAATATATATGCCAATCGAAATTTATCATGAAATATATATCATCCACAGATGCAAAAATATTTCTTTTACTGAACATGGATTTATGTTTAATGTTGTTCAACTAGGAAGCTCACCCATAGGTTGAATTTTAAGATCCAACAGGGTTTAGGAGGAGTGATCTCTTCTCATAATTTGTATCTGCCAAGTCAGCCACCTCACAAGAATGTACATGTGATACCAGGTAGGATTCTATATGTGCATATAAAAATACATGTTCTGAATAGGCTACAGGGAAAGGGAGACAGGAATTTATATATTTATTAACTTTAAAAACACAAGGAGAACTATTTCAATTAAAAATTAACTAGATTTATAACACCTACCCTTCATAATGCAAATGGCAAGTCCAAATATACACCATGCCTCCTTTGAACTGCTTGTATTTCTATTCTGTTTGGGTTAGTTTTCTCCATCATATTAGGATTAGCAGTCAGAGTCTAGTAGTTTATGAGTTAGTGTCAGGGATTAAGTATTTCGAATGGAAAATTGGAAAATGAATCCAATGTGTATGCATATATGTGCTTCACAAAAATCTTCCCACTCTCATCCACAACAATGCCTTGACATTAACTTCGCCCCAAGTAAGACACAATTAGAGGAGAAGAGTTAGAAAATCTGTGAATGCATATGTGGAATGGAATATACTCAGGATTTCACAAACTTGGAAGTGGTAGAGCAGTTTCCAAAAGTAAGGCACATGGTAAACACTCCACAAACATGGAGTTCTGCTGGCCTAAAGACTTCTTGATAAACTGCCTCTGAGGTTGGGCACTTGAAATATATGTTGTTGTCAGTAGTTTTAGCTTACTTTCTAGTGAGACCATCAAAGCTGGGTCTGCATCTATGTGACCTGGAGGACATTGTTTCTAATTTTCCAATGAACATGAGGCAGCAGTGCGAATACTCTCTTTGTAGTTAAACTATGGCCACTGGGAGCTAAGTGACTCACTGTGTGAACTGTGAAGCCATTTGGTCCTCCTCCACTTTTCATGGTGGTTCTTGCTGCTGCACTGGGACTTTGGTATTTTCTTCATGAAATACAAGGAGATCAACTGGGACACAGTGCTGGAGGGAGTTCTGTCACGTGTGGAGGTCACGGTCTGCATGTGAATGCACCAACCAGGATTCTATCCCACATGGGTTGCCCCTTTGTCCATAGCAACCTGATTCTGAACATTGCCTTGAAATCTCCCTATACAAAAAGATGCCTTTACATGGAAGGTTCTGCTGGCTGTACCATGTCATTCACAAGCCATTTGGAAGCCAGTGGCAGATCCACATGGCCCCACCACACGTTTTATCACACACCTTCACACCACTGCTCTAGGCCCACTAATTTGCAGGCTCCAACTTACTGGCATCTCTGTTCTACACAATTTTCATGAAACCTAGTCAGTCAAGGCACTGTCTGATACACTCATGATCAGCAATAGGACATCCAAAGATTCTCCAGTGCCACCTGGTCATGGGAATTCCAAAAATTTCATGGTGTTTATCTAGCCATTTTTTTGAGGATGAAGTTGGAGGAACTGTGGTTTTCAAAAACCATTAAATGTTGAGGAAGCTCATTTCAATGAAACTCTGGAGAACGCTCATAGGCAAGGCTTCCCAAAGAGTTGTCAAAAGGTCACATGAAGCCAGTCCAATTGAAGTCTACAATGTGAGGTACATGTGTGTTTTGACTCTCAGCTATGGCTGCCAAGACTTTAAGAAGAAAATCATGGATTATCTTGGCTGAGATTCCCAGTGCTCTGTGGCCTTGATCTAAGTTTATAAGGGCTACTCTCATGCGTGGGCTCCTAAAATCCCAACAAAGCTCATGGCAATACTTCTCTGAGGTCAGTTCCAGAATTCAGTCTCTATAGGGATTCACACTAGAGTTCAAGCCCAGGTGGACCCAGTGATTTCTTCCAATCGCCACACAAATGACCAAAATTTAAACGAAAACACTCCCATATGGCCCTCATCTTTTCCACATAGACACTCATCATAACCTCTAGCTGGAGGTTTCTATGAGGGGCGCTGGACAAGACAGTGTCCAAAATAAGCTCACTTGCCCGTCATTTGCCTAAAGTCAGGGTGGCCTGGAAACCCTTCCTCTGAACCAGGAGTGATCAAATAGGCCTACCATTATTACTGTTCCACTTCTCCAATTTGAGGCCTACTGACTGTGGGGTTTAGATTCTTCATGCGGATTGGGGTCATGAGAAAACCCAAGCACCAATGGGCTAGACTCTGAAGGGCTTTGAAAAACTCATTTGACCCAAAGGATTCCTATTCTCACCTTATGGAGGTCAGGAAACTTACAGAGGAAGGCGAGAGACTTCATCCATAATGAGTACTCTTTTGGCCATTTTGGTTTTGGATGCACACATGGCATCTTTCTTTAGATCCATCAGGTGCTGAGAATCTAAGCCACAGCCTCACACAGGGCCAACAGGCTGATTCAGACACATCCCTTTTGAAATCAATTACTCAAAGAGGGACAGGTGATGCCCATTCATTTACATTAGAGAACTGTTTTATTCAGGCTTCACAACGGGGTGGCCTTAGGCAAAGACCTTCCTGACATTCAGTGCTATAGAACAATAGGCAAGCAAAAGTCCCAAAGCAGGGTTTCTCCACTGAGACTTTCCTGGTAATATTGATATCTGAGTTTTCTGAGATTCTCGCCATTCCCTTCAGCTATCCAGTACATGGCCAAGTCACAGAGCTTGGAGGTGGTACCTATCTTGGTCACAAAATCATGAGCCTATTCTGGAGAGTGGCCAGAATTCAGGAAGAAAACAGGAACTTAGGAAGATTTCAGGTCTTGCACACAAATAAGGCAACCCTCTGTCCTTTTATAAATTGGGCAGCGTGAATGTTGGGAAGCTTTCTCCTAGACAGGACACATCCATTGATGCATTTTCTTTTGTAATGTCTACACCCACGGACACAGTGGGATACACAGACATAGAAACACTTGCCTTGTCAAATGACTTAATAGAAACAGTCCACTCCAAACCAAACAAACCAACTTTCCTACCTATTCTCAGAACATGAGACAAAACCGCAAACCCACACTCATTCCCACAAATGCACCTCCTTCCCCCAAGAAGGTCTGTTACTAACCGGAGTGTCCTCTGCCTGGTGAGCCATTCTTTGTTCACCCGAAATGGCCTGTCTGTTCTCAAATCTGGACTCCTTGGCCCACTCTGTGAAGTTGTCAGGAGCCAGCTTTGAGCCGCCACTACCTGCATTCTCAGGGAAGACACCTCTTCAGATTTTTTCTGGCATTTGACCATCTTCACATCTGTAAGTACCAAGAAAGACTGACTCTTTCCATGATAAATCCAAAAAAGTGAGATCTCTGTGACTGTTACTGGGCCTGACCCTGGGTGCCTGGTTTCTGGGATCCCAAGTTCAGAGAGTTCCATCACAAAGAAGTGAGGTAGGTCACTTCCTTCATGAACTGAATGAGCTCACAGCCTTGGAAAACACTTTGTCCTAACAGTTTCTTCCTAAGGTCCCATGAGATGGAGGCTGCCCCTACTTCCTGTGACACTTTCACAAGTTAGAATGGTATATCAACAATAGGTACTGGGGGAGAGATCTCCACACAGGGTTGTTTTGGTCCATTTTGTCTACATTAAAATGTGAGAGGCTTATTCAGACACATCTCTTCATCCTGACCAGGTTGTTTGCCATGGAAAATGACTTTTGCTCTCTCAGGTCCTTCATAGCATTCTATATCTTCTTCAGGGATAATTTCTGCATGGATCTTTGAGATTCTCAGCAGGTGGAAGATCCCCTATATTCCTGGATTGTAAGACCAACTCTATCCCTGCACTGCTGTAAAGTTAGATTGAGGGAACAGTGTATGGTTAATGTTAATATCATGTTCAATTTGCGTTAGGAATCATTCTGCTGGATGAATAACGGTATTGGGAACCTGAGATATTTACAAGAATATATAGGTGAAATATAAGTATGGAAACAGAAATCTAGGGAAGACTTGAAGCCAAGTAGGACTTTGGGCCCTTGAGTAGCATACTTTGCTTTGAATTATATTCTGCACAGATGTCTCAGATAAATTGATATACAAAGAAATAGGATCGTATACACTAGATGATTGAATAACATACAGAATGTCCAATAAAAAAGGGATAGTCTGTAGGATTAGCAAGATAGTCAGTAGGTTTAGAAAGAAGAATGAGTATAGGATTTGTACCAAAAGTTCTTTACAAATAAGGTTTCGGGTAGAGAGTGAATGTAAATGTCAGCACATGTGAAGAGTCAGTCACAATGACGAATTGGGGAAAATATGTAGGAAAGCAGATATAAATAGAGACATTAGGAAGTCAGTAAAAGTATGAAGTGTGTAATTTGTTTAGACATTTTCAACAGTTTGAGTCTGAATATATAACCTTAGGCAGAAACTAATATGTTGTCACAAATTGGATTGACTTTTGAGAGAATTAGGTAACCAGGACATGGATGTTTTTATTAATCCATGCTCACTTTTTATTTAGGCTTTGGTAAAATCATAAGTGTGACCTTTGCATTTTGTGTCCAGAATATTATTGTGATAAAATGTATATGTAGATCAGGTGACTTGAGTATTTCTTCCACCATTTCTGTAGCAATATTTTGTAGATGTATAAATTACTATTGAGGGTACAAATAGGTGTACCCTGTGTCTATGAATATGCAGATAATGCATGAATAAACCATACTGTGTGTAAATAATATAACTTGCTCTACTTTAAATAATGGATTGAATTGATATCTGAAAATATAAAAGAAATCTCATATTGATATACAATCATTCACTGCAACCAGTTATACATCTAATGGTAATATTATGGTTGTGGTTTATCCTGAAAGGTGTGTGAGTTTTGTTTCAAAAGTGATTATGGAAATCAAAAATAATGTGTTTGGAAAGAAGTCTCATGAAAAGAATAGTCAAGAAACCTGTAAGAATACATGTGTTCTCAAGAAGGAAGTGATTGAACATTATATATCATACTATATATAATGTGCATAAACTGCAGAAATAGTAATGTACCAATGTTGAATAAAAATGAACATCAAAATACACATCATGTCCCATAGGAATCTACTTGCATTGATGTTAATCTGGGTCAGTTACTGTAGAAATATTAGGATTTTTATGCACCATTCACTGAAGTTACTTTTCAGTACTAGGAAAAAAGTATGTATTTAAGTTGGATGAATATTTCTGAGAATAATCTTGTGAAAATTTGATTATAAATCCACATAAATCACAAAACATTATAAACACAAAAGTCACATGGACATTAAAATGTAGCAATATATATGCCAATTTAAATCCATCTTGAAATATATATCATCCACTGATCCAAAACTATTTATTTAATGAACTTGAATTTATGTATAATGTTGTTCAGCTAGGAAGCTCCCCCATAGATTGAATTTTCTGTTCCAAATCAATGTTTAGGAGGAGTGATCTCCTAAATGTGTATGCAAATATGTGCTACACAAAAATCTTCCCACTCTCATCCAGAACAATGCCTTGATATTACCTTCACCCCAAGTAAGACACAGTTGGAGGACATGTGTTAGAAAATCTGTGAATACATATCTGGAATGTAAAATGGTCAGGAGTTCACAACCTTGCAGGTTGTAGAGGAGTTTCCAAAAGTAAAGGACAGGCTTGATAGACCCAACCTGATCTTTTATTAGAATTGGGAGCCATCTTGCCAGAAAGCCATGAAAAGATAATTTGGGCTTTACTATAAATTACTGCAAATGCTGAACCTGCTTGGAATGCCTGTCCGTGCCTTGAACTCATCCATGCCTGGCTCTCTGACCAGATAACAGTGCTCTCTGAAACATTAGTGACACCTAATAAATATTGGCCTTCCCAGGCCAGACAACGACCTTCTCTGAGTCTCTAATGGTCCTCATAATTTCTGATGTTGGGGCCAGCAAAAAGAATGTAAACTACCATCAGTGTGATGCTTTCAAAGTTCTGTTATCTGTAACCCCCTTTTTGTGTAACTTTCTGGGCTATATAGCTGGGCTGTAGGAAAGGTGGTGTTGCTGTCTTGTTCCCGCCATTTTTGGAGGGAGAGGCAACCTGGCCAGTTTTAATAATAAGCCTGCCTTAATTTGATTTTAATTGGAGTCACTGGTCTTTTCTTGCATCCTATTCCAACATTTTGGAGTTCCCCAGTGAGATGACCCTGCCCGACCAGATCACAAGACCAGACTGCTGAAAATTCTGAAGCTGGCCTTCCCTCCAGGGCTACGGGCTGGGGAGCCACTCTAGGGGGTGCACAACTTGAGATGTTCCAAGGCCTTGGAGTGAGCCGTCGGTCTGGGGAGCACTGCAGTGAACCACCGCACTGAAACTATTAGCAAGTACCTGGTGGAGGAGGCCTCCATAGGTAAGTGGCACCTTGATAACATCTTATATCTGGTTAAGGGAGATCTCTTCTAATGACAGAGAGGTGGCCTGGGGAGGCTCACATTCACTCCTGTCCAGGATAGTAATGAGAATCGTTCTGTCCTCTGTTCCGTTCTGTAGGGAATTCCTCTGGAAGGTTAGAGAGGTGCCGAGGGACACGCATGCACTCCTACCCCAGAGCTTTAGCAAGACGTTGAATTGCTCATCTGTTTTTCTGTTTTGGCACCGGGATTCTGTTTTTTTTTTTGTGTGTGTGTGTGTGTATGTGTGTTTTGTTCTGTGTTCTATATGTTTTTTGTTTGTTTGTTTTTGTGCGTTTTGTTTTGTGATTTCTGTGATAAAATCTTAAGGATATTGAACGTGAAAATGGGTAACAAAGCAAGTAAGCCTGACACCCCTTTGGACTGTGTTTTAAGGAACTGTGATGAACTTTACCACCATTTGTTAAGCAGAATGAGAGAAGCCCCTAGCTGGCTGCCTGGAGCACACCCAGTGCAGATGGTAATGCCTGCTGGGGAATGAAGAACTGAGTATCTCCCAGCATCTGCCGAAGCCCTGTTGCTTCAGGGAATTCCCTCCTTCGTTCCCTGCACTGCAAGGATAATGCCACCTCTGTCTTCTTAAAAAAAGAGAAAAACAAAAAGGGGACACTAAATGCAGTAAAGTCGCCATGGAGACACTTTATTTTATATTTCAGGTTGCTCCTCTGTGAAAACATTTGGTCCCCTTGTGGGGACATCTGTGGTGCCACTGGAGAAGGAGATTTTTCTCTTATTTGCTCTTTTTTAAAGTGTTCTGTCTGTCAGCCATTGTCTGGAGTTCATTTCTGTCTGTCTTGTGCCTTTTTTCTAGCCCTTTAAGACATGTGCAATAATGTGTTAATATTATAAATTGTTTCTTGGAAATGATCTTAGCTGAATGTGTGTCTAAATGATGATGTTTCATTGTACCAATCTGGTATCTGAATGGGTTTTTGAAGCATTCCACAATCTTGCAGTTAAAAGTCGGGTTTAGGTATTTGTTTAGTTCATGGTTTCAGATAATTCATGCCAGAGAACATAAATACTTAGGATGGAAAACTAAAGAACTCTACTTCCAAGTTGGCAAGTAACTTCCCAATCATTCAGTCTTTTTTTCACCAATTTTAAATTAGGTAGCCTCGGAAAATGTCACTGTGTGTACCAGTGCATTAATTTGGACAAGGATACTAAATCATAGTATGATATCTGTTGACAAAACAACTTGTAAAGATATAAAATTTTGTGAATTGTATCTTAAACTTGTATCATAATTTTCAACATCCTAACATGAAAATTATGGTTAAAATACCTTAGGCCTAAGGTTTCTGCTCAGAATAGCCTTTTTTTCCTTCTTCTTCCAGACCTCAGCCAGGACTTATTTTGAAATGCAAATGAAAGAAGCCTGTAAGCTTAGTAGGAGACTTATTTGAGGCCTAAGGGAAAAAAAAGGTAAATTGTATGGTATTTACTAATTACTGGCCAGTCATTTTTCTAGGACTCATAATTTTTTCCTTAGGTTCTTTATTTATTTTTTGAGCTCATGATTTTGCTCCTACAGACCTAGGTTAATGTTTTTCTGATCAGTAATATCTTTGACCAACTGTGGAATTTTTAAATCATTGCAATGGAGATTTCACCTGTGAAAAGCTACAAGGCCTTCACTTTTATTATGTGTGCACAATTTGTTATGTGTTGTATGTCTATATATATATATATATATATATATATATATATATATATATATATATATACATATGTCCATATATCATATATATGATACACAAATTAACATATATAAGGAGCACTCATATTAAAAAGAACTCATAAAAACAATTTTAAAAAGTGGATCCAAAGATCTTTAATTCACGTGATTTAAATGTTTCAATTTAAATTGGGTAAACAGATAAATATAAATGTCTTTAAATTTAAGCTTACAAGTTTTTCTAGGTGTTCAAAAATCTAATAAACTATTAATGTCTACAAAAGGTCTAATATGCCTTTGTTCCAGGACTTTTCTTTCAATCAAAAAAATGGTTTACAGTGTTCAAAAAATTTGTCTAATATTTTGATAAATAAGTAAAGTAAATTTGATATGGGATTACTCATTCATGAGTACTTTTGTTTGATATCTGATTGATATACTAAGGTCTGTATAAGTTTGTACTAAAGTCTGTATAAGATTGTAAAAATCAGTCATGTGTAAAAGAGACAAAAATTTCTTAAACATAAGTTTACCCATAACATTAAGTTTATTAAGATTTAAATTTTCTAGAGCAAGCAATCATAAAAATTAAACAAATGTTTAAATAAGAACTGTTATTTTAGAGCACTGTACTGCCATTTCTTTAAAAGCTAAACTTGGTTAATGTAGAAACTTCAATGCAATTGTGATGCTATTAATGTGCTCATATTTTCCAGTTATACAACTCTATAAGGTAGAAACTTTAAAAGAGCATTATATCAAGCAGGTGTTCTGAAGTTGTATGGTAAATAAAATATATATTGGGGATTTATTTACCTGTTATCAATAATATATGTAAAGTTTTATGTTACTTTTTACATTGTGGAACAATTTAAATGTATTTTTAAGTTAATGAGACCCTAATCTATGTAAAGGTTAAAATCTTTCAGCCGTACTTTAATTCATGTTTTAAATGTGATATCATATGGTGTGAGCTAATGTTCATGTGACCTCAAACAATTCATGTAAACTTTGTAAAATGATATTTAAAAAAAAGATCAGCTTGAGAACTAAAGCATTTAAGATTTATAAGGAGCCCTGCTTACCTGAGATAAGACTCTGTGTCCCATCTTACTACATGTGAGAATGACTACGAAAGCAGTAGGTCAGATTTTATTTCATTTAAAGTTATGTTCAAATTTTTTTTTCTGTCAAGATTACTAGGATCTCAAAAAGGTGATATAATATATAACTCACCAAAAAATTCAGGGTAGCTATTACATGAACTAAGTATTTTTATTCTTGTTAAAAAATTTTATTTTTTAATTTCTTTATAAGTGATCTAAAGATTCCCTGTTGGTGTTTTAGAGAAGTGTTGCTTTAAGAACACAACATGGGTTAATTTAAGAAAATAAGTCATCAACTACAAGACAGACAGAATAATAAGATCCCAATTAATAAAATATAAATAATTATAAACTTATAGACATTAAAGTGCAGTACTCTTAATATATGGCTGTTAAAATTTATTTGCTGGTTGTTTCAGATTAGGATTGAAAATTAAAGTTAAATGAAAAGGGCCAAAAAAAACAATATTTGACTCTTGCCCTTTGAGTCAGTCTGAATCCAGGGAACAGGGGACTTCTCTATGAGCTTTGCAACTCTGGGCCACATAACCTCCCGATCAGGGAGATTAATGAGACCACTGGAGAACAGAAAGCCAATCAGTGCATTTGCTACAAAGAGGAGAGTCATCAGGAAAGGGAGACATCCCTGATGCTTCTGAGGGAAGCCACATGGTCAAGCAAGACCTGAACCCACCTAGCTCAAATTGCACTAGCAGAACTGAGAAGCTGCTCTCAAGTTTCCCAAGGAATGACTCCCATAAAAGCTCAGCTGACTGCTAACAATAGATAGAAACAAAAGTCATTTGACTGCTTCATCTTAAACACTTAGCAAAGACAGTTAAAACCAAAATACAGCCATTCCTGGGCATTTTAAATAATAATAATAATAATAATAATAATAATAATAATAATAATAATATTTTAAGGTATACACTTTATGTTAGCCTCCCAAAATAAGTAAAACTGTTGGCTACAAAGACTATCAAGAGGAGCTGCCAGAGGCAGAAGTTTTTAGTTTAAGGCCTACAGATATTCCTAACCTACACAGGTAGGCTTGGTGTTTGCTAGTACGATTATCCAGCCCTGAGTAACAGAATTAAATGTTTCTCTATTAGACACAGAGGTCATACTAGTGAAAGGATTTTGCAAAATCAGATGACATTAAATTATTAAACTGTATATTATGGGGAGGGACAACTGTAACCCTAAAAGTTAAATATTAAGTTGACAGTCCTGATAATTGGGGATATTAAAGACTGGTGAGGGTACTTCATACAGTGACATGATCCAGCTACTGCAACATTTATTCAATACTCATGTTTTTTGTTTCTCTCATAGAAGAACCCATCCCCAGATGACTTTACAACCTGTTCTTCCTTCAACAAGACTTCAAAAAGAACTGACTTCTAAAAGGCAACTCATATTCCTCAACTGACTTCAAAAAGGCAACTCATGTCTCTCACGCCATGCACACTCATGTCACCCTCTCTCAGCTGAGAAGAAGGCAAAATGAGAGACGACTCTCCACTTACACCAATGGAGCCCAAAATAAATAGACTATCAATATAAGTAATTAATTAAGTCAGGTAATATCAGGGAGACTGGTTTTCGGTGAGTTCTAAAAATTTGGAGACTGTTAACTGAGGGATTAAAATTTCCTCAGTGCTTTTCCACTAACCTATCAAGGATTACAAAGGGACACATAAGAAAAGGGGGGAATGATAGACCCAACCTTATCTTTGATTAAAATTGGGAGCCATCTTGCAACAAAGCCATGAAAAAATCATTTTGGCTTTACTGTAAATTACTGCAAATTCTGAACCTGCTTGGAATGACTGCCCGTGCCTTAAACTCACCCGTGCATGGCTCTCTGACCAGATAGCAGCCCTCTCTGAAACTTTGTCACACCTCATAAATATTGGCCTTCTGTGGCCAGACAATGACCCTCTCTGAGGCTCTAATGGTCCTCATAAATTTTGATGTTGGGGCTAGCAAAAAAAAAAATGTAAACTCCCATTAGTGTGATGCTTGTCATAGTTCTGTTATCTGTTACCCCATTTTTGTGTAACTTTCTGGGCTGCAAACCTGGGCTGTAGTAAAGGTGGGGTTGCTCTCTTGCTCTCGCAATCTTTGGAGGGAGAGGCAGCCCAGCCAGTGGAAATAATAAGCTTACTTTAATTTGATTTTAACTGGAGTCAGTGTTCTTTTCTTACATCCTGGTCTAAGAGGTAAACACTCCACAAACATAGAGCTCTGCTGGCCTAAAGACTTCTTGAGAAACTGCCTCTGAGGTTGGGTACTTTAAATATATTTTGTTGTCAGAAGGTTTAGCTTCTTTTTTATTGAGACCATCAAAGCTAGGTCTGCATCTATGTGAATGGAGAGCATGGTTTCTTATTTTCCAATGAACATGAGGCAGCAGTGCTGAATTCTCTCTTGGTAGGTAAACTGTGGCCACTGGGGGCTAAGTGTCTCCCCGTGTGGACTGTGAAGCCATTTGATCATCCTCCATTTTTGTGGTGTTTCTTGGTGCTGCACTGGGAGTTTGGTATTTGCTTCACGAAATACAAGGAGTTCAACTGGGACACAGTGCTGGAGGGAGTTCTTTCACGTGTGGTGGGTCAGGAACTGCAGGAGAATGCACCAACCAGGCTTCTATTTCACACAGCTTTTTCCTTGACCATACCAACCTGATTCTGAACATTGCCTTGAAACCTCTCCATATAATAAGATGCCTTTACATGTAAGGTTCTGCTGGATGCACCATGGCAGCCAAAAGGCATTTGGAAGTCAATTGGAAATCCACACGGCCCCACCTCAGATATTTTATCACATACCTGCACACCACTGCTCTGGGCCCACTACTCAGCATTCTCAACTTACTGGCATCTCTGTTCTTCACCATTATCATGAAACCCAGTCAATCAAGGCATTGTCTGGTACACTCATGATCAGCAACAGGAGATCCAAAGGTTCTCCAGTGCCACCTGGTCATGGGAGTTTCAAAAATTTCAGGGTATTTATCTAGCCACTTTTCAAGGATGAAGTTGGAGAAACTGTGGGTTTCAATTCATTCAGGAACCATTTAATGTTGAGGAACCTCATTTCAATGAATGCTCTGGAGAACTCTCAAAGGCAAGGCTTCCCAAAGAGTAGCCAAATAGTCACATGAAGCCCAGCCCATTGAGGTCTACAATGTGAGGTCCATGTGTGTTTTGACTCTCAACAATGCCTGTCAAGTCTTTCAGAATAAAATCATGTGATATCCTGGCTGAGATTCCAAGTGATCAGTCGAAAGCCACCCTTGGCCTAGATTTCAGTTTCCAATGGCGACTCTCATGCGTGGCCTTCTAAAATCGCAACACAATTCATGACAATACTTCTCTGAGGTCAGTTCCAGAACTCAGTCTCTAAGGTGAATCATACCAAAGTTCTAGCCCTGGTGGATCCAGTCATTTCTTCCAACCACTACACAAATGAACACAATTAAAACCAAAACACTCCCACATGGTCCTCACCTTCTTCCATATAGACACTCATTATAACCTCTGGCTGGAGGTTTCCATGAGGGGCGCAGCACAAGACAGTATCCAAAACAAGCTCCCTTATCCCTTATTTGCTTAAAGTCAGCTGGGCCTGGACACCATTCCTGTTAACCAGGAGTGATAAAATAAGCCTGGCCTTAATACTGCTCTGCTTCTCCAATTTGAGGCCTACTGACTGTCAGGTATAGATTCTTAATGTGATTTAAAGTAATGAAAAAACCCAAGTTCATATGGGCTAGCCTCTGCAGGGCTTTGAAGAACTCATTTGACCCAAAGGATCCCTAGTCTCATTTGATGGAGATCAGAAACCTATCAGAGTAAGGCAAGATACTTCATACACATTACTGATATTTTTGCCATTTTGGTTTTGGAAGCACACATGGGATCTTTCTTTAGATCCATCAGGTGCTGAGAATCTAAGCCACTGCCTCACACAGGGCCAAGTGGCTGATTCAGACACATCCCTTTCCAAAGCAATTAAGCAAAGATACACAGGTGATGCCCATTCATTTCCATTTGAAAACAGTTTTCTTCAGGCTTCACAAATTGGTGGCCTGAGGCAGAGACCTTCCTGACTCTCAGAGCAACAGAAAAATAGGTAAGCCAAAGGCCCAAAGCAGGGTTTCTCTACTGAGACTTTCTTTGTCACACTGATATCTGAGTTTTCTGAGATGCTTGCTATTCCCTTCAGCTATCCAGTATATGGCAATGTCACAGAGCTTGGAGGTGGTACATATCTTGGACACAAAACCATGAGCCTACTCTGGAGAGTGGCCAGAATTCAGGAAGAAAACAGGAACTTCGGAAGATAGTAGGTGTTGCCCGTCCCTAAAGCAACCTGCAGTCCACTCATAAATTGGGCAGGATGAATGTTGGCAAGCTTTCTACTAGACAGGACACATCCATTGATGCATTATCTTTTATAATGTCTACAACCACGGACACAGTGGGATACACAGGCATACAAACAATCACCTTGTCAAATGACTTACTATAAACAGTCCACTCTAAAGCAAACAAACCGCCTTTCTTACCTATTCTCAGAACATGAGACATAACCACAAAATCACAATCACACCCACAACGACACCTCCTTTATTCAAGTAGGTCTGTGACTAATTGGAATGTACTCTGAATGATGGGCCATACTATGTTTCCTTGAAATGGCCTGTCCTTCTCAGATCTGGTCACCTTGGCCAACACTGTGAAGTTTTCAGGAGCCAGTGGTGAGCCACTACCTGCTTTCTCAGGAAATTCCCCTTTTTAGAGCTCTCTTGGCATTTGGCAATCCTCACATCAGTAGGTACCAAGGAAGACTTACTCTGTCCTTGGTTATTCCAAACAACTGAGCCCACTGGGTAAGAAACTGGGACTGACTCTGGGTGCCTGGCTTCCTGGATCCCAAGTTCAGAGAGATCCGTCATCAAGGAAGAGAGGTAGGTCACCTCATTCAGGAACTGAATGAGGTTACTGCCGTGGCAACCACTTTGTCCTAACAATTGCTTTCAAGGGTCCCATGAGATGGTGGCTGCCCCTACCTCCTGTGACACTTTCACAAGTTAGAATGGTATATCAACCATTGGCACCTGGGAACAGCTCTCCACACAGGCCTGGTTTGGTCCATCTTCTCTACATTAAGAAGAGAGAAGCTGTTTCAGACACAACCCTTCATCCTGACCAGGTTGTTTGCCATGGAGGATGACTTTTGCTCTCTTAGGTCCTCCATAGCTGCTTACAACTTCTCCAGGAATCATTTCTGCATGGACCTTTGAGTTTCTCAGCATGTGGAAGATCCCCTATATTCCTGTATTGTAAGAACAACTCTATCCCTGCTCTTCTGTAAAGTTAAATTGACTGAACAGTGTATGGTTAGGTTAACTAACAGGTTCGATTTGGATTAGGAATCTTTTTGCGGGATGAATAATGGTATTGGGAAACTGCGATATTTACAAGAATATATAGGTGAATTATAAGTATGAAAACAGAAATCTAGCTAAGATTTGAAGCCCAAAAGGGCATTGGGCCCTTGATTGGGATACGTAGTTTTGAATTATGTTCTGCACTGATGTGTCAGGTAAATCGATATACAATGGCTTAGGTCAGTGTACCATGGATGATTAAATGTAGAAGAGAACTTCCAGTCAAAAGGGATAGTCGGTAGGATTCGGAAGATTCTCGGTAGGTTTAGAAAGAAGAGTGAGTATAGGATTTGGACCAAATGTTGTTTAGCAATAGGGTTTCTGGTAGACAGTGAATGTTAATGTCAGCACAAGTGAAGAGACAGTCACAATGATGAACTGGGGAAAATAGTTAGGAAATCTGATATCAATAGAGACATTACAAAATCAGGCAAAGTATAAAGTGAGTGATAGGATTAGATATTTTCAACAGGGTTGAGTTTGAATATATAATCTTAGAAAGAAACAAATGTGTGGTGACCAATAGGATTGGCATTTGACAGCATTAGGCAACCTGGACATGGATGTTTAGTAATCCATGCTCACTTTTCATTTAGTCTTTGCTACAATCTTAAGTGTGACCTTTGCTTTTTTTGTCCAGAATATTACTGTGATAAAACGTATATGTAGATCAGGTGACATGACTATTTTTCCACCTTTTCTGGCAGCAACATATTCAAGACGTATAAATTAGTAATGGGGGTAAAAAGAGGTGTACCCTTTGTCTGTGCATATAGAGGTAATGCATATATAGACCATACTGTGAATAAATAATATATCTGGTTCCGACTTTAAATAATGGATTGAAATTATATGTGAAAAAATACAAGAAATCTTATATTGACATACAAACATTCATTCCAACCAGTTATATATCTAATGGCCACATTAAGGTTATGGTTTATCATGAAGGGTGTGTGAGTTTTGCTTCAAAAGTGATTATGGAAATCTAAAATAATGTGTTTGGAAAGAAGTCTCATGAAAAGACCAGTCAAGAAACCTGGAGGAATACATGTTTTATGAAGCAGGAAGTGATTGTGAAACAAATGCGTATAAATTTGTGAACTTGTGGATGAAATATATATATCCTATGATTTGTAAAAATTGAAGAAATAGTAATGTACCAGTGTTGAATGAAAATAAACGTCAGAATACACATCATGTCCCATACGAATCTACTTGATTGATGTTAATCTGGGTTAGTTACTGTACAAATATTAGGATTTGTAAGCACCATTTACTGAAGTTAGTTTTCAGAACTATGAAACAAATGTGTATTTCAGGAGGATGAATATTTCTGAGAATAATTTTGTGAAAAGTTTATTATAAATCCACATTTTTGAACATGAATGAATTTAGGGAGTGTATTTAAGATACATACATTTCATATTTTAAAAATCAGGACAGTATATATATATATATATATATATATATATATATATATATATATTCATAATTATATATGTGTGTATATACATATATATGTGTATATATATATATATATATATATATATATATATATACACACACACACACACAAAACACACACCCAGACATTAAAATGTAGGAATATATACGCCAATCGAAGTTCATCATAAAATATATAGCATCCACAGATGCAAAAATATTTATTTTACTGAACAAGGATTTATGTATAATGTTGTTCTACTAGGAAGCTCACCCATAGTTTGAATTTTCAGTTCCAACAGCGTTTAGAGGAGTGATCTCTTCTCACAACTTGTATCTGCCAAGTCAGTCACCTCACAAAAATGAACGTGTGATACCAGGTAGGATTCTATAAAGCATATAAAAATACATGTGCTGAATAGGCTACAGAGAAAGGCAGACAGGCATTTACATATTTGTTAACTTTAACAACACATGGAGAACTATTTCAATTAAAAATTGACTAGATTTATAACACCTACCATTTATCATGAAATAGGCAAGTCCAACTATACCCCACGCCTCCTCTGAACTGCTTGTATTTCTATTCTGTTTGGGTTGTTTTTCTCCATCATTTGGATTAGTAGACAGAGTATAGTAGGGTATGGGTTATTGTCAGGGATTTAGTATTTTCAATGGTATATAGGAAAATGAATCCAATGTGTATAAAAATATATGCTACACAATTATCTTCCCACTCTCATCCAGAACAATGCCTTTACATTACCTTCACCTCAAATAAGACACAATTAGGGTAGAAGAGTTTGAAAATCCGTGAATGCATATCTGGGGTGGAAACAGTACTAAGAAACAAATACGTATTTCAGGTGGATGAATATTTCTGAGAATAATCTTGTGAAAAGTTGATTATAAATCCACAACATAAATATGAATGAATTTAGGAAGTGTGTAATAAGACACATATTTCATATTTTGAATACTCCTGAGAGTGTATCTATATATATATTTATATACACACACAGAGACAGACATTAAAAATTGCAATATATATGCCAAACGAAATACACCATGAAATGTATATCATCCACAGATCCAAATATATTCATTTTACTGAACATGGATTTATGTATAATGTTGTTCAACTAGGAAGCTCACTCACATTTGAATTACCAGTTCAAGCAGCGTTTAGGAGGAGTGATCTCTTCTTCCAATTTGTATCTGCCAAGTCAGCCACCTCACAAGAATGTACGTGTGGTACCAGGTAGGATTCTATATGTGCATATAAAAATACGTGTGCTGAATAGGCTACAGAGAAAGGGGGACAGGAATTCACTTATTTGTTAACTTTAAAAACGCATGGAGAACTATTTCAACAAATAATTGACTAGATTTATAACTGCTACACTATACCATGCAAAAGGCAACTCCAACTATAAAACATACCTCATCTAAACTGCTTGTATTTCTATTATGTTTGTGTTATTTTTCTCCATCATATTAGGATTAGTAGTCAGAGTCTAATAGGGTATATGTTAGTTTCAGGGATTCAGCATTTCTAATGGAAAATAGCAAATTGAATCCAATGTGTATGCAAATATGTGCTACACAAAAATCTTCCCACTTTCATCCAGAACAATGCCTTGACATTACATTCTCCTCAAGTAAGACACAATAAGAGGATAAGAGTTAGAAAATCTGTGAATATATATCTGGAATGGAAAATACTCTGGAGTTTACAACTTTGGAGGTGGTAGAGAAGATTCTAAAAGTAAGGGACAGGGTAAACCTTCCACAAACATGTAGCTCTGCTGGCCTAAATACTTTTTGAGAAACTGCCTCTAAGAGTGGGCACTTGAAGTATTTGATGTTCTGAGGAGATTTAGTTCCTTTGTAGAGAAACCATGAAAGCTGGGTCTGCATCTATGTTACTTGGAGGACATGGTTTCTTATTATCCAATGAACATGAGGCAGCAGTGCTGAATTCTCTCTTTGTAGGTAAACTATGGACACTGGGGTCTAAGTGTCTTTCAGTGTGGACTGTGAAGCCAATTGGTCATCCTCCACTTTTCGTGGTGTTTCTCGCTGCTGCACTGGGAGTTTGGTATTTGCTTCAAAAAATACAAGGAGTTAAAATGGGACAGAGTGGTGGAGGGAGTTCTTTAAGGTGTGGTGAGTCAGGGTCTTCAGGAGAATGCACCAACCAAGGTTCTATCCCATGTAGATTTCCCCCTTGAGAATAGCAACATGATTCTGAACATTGCAGTGAATCCTCTCCATATAACAAGATGCCTTTACATATATGGGTCTGCTGGCTGCACCATGTCAGTCACAAGCCATTTGGAAGCCAATGGCTGATCCACATGGCCGCAACACAGATGTTTTATCACACAATTGCATACCACTGCTCTAGGCCCACTACTCACCAGGCTCCAACTTACTGGCATATGTGTTCTACACCATTTTCATGAAACAAAGTCAATCAAGGCAGTGTCTGGTATACTCAGGATCAGAAACAGGACATCCAAAGTATTTCCAGTGCCAGCTGATCATGAAAATATCAAAAATTTCATGGAAATTTTCTAGCCATTTTTCACGGATGAAGTTTGAGGCTCTGAGGGATTCAATTAATTCAGGAACCATTAAATGGTGAAGAAGCTAATTTCAATGAAAGCTCTGGAGCACTCTCACAGGCAAGGTTTCCCTAAGGGTGGCCAAAATGTCACATGAAGCCAGGCCCATTGAGATCTACAGTATGAGGTCCATGTGTGTTTTAAACTCAAATATGGCTTCCAAGTCTTTAAGACCAATTGTGTTATATCCGGACTGAAATTCCCAATGTTCTGTGGAAATCCAACCTGGGCCTAGATCTCAGGTTCCAAGGGCGACTCTCATGTGTGGCCTCCTAAAATCCCAACACAATTCATGGCAATACTTCTCTGAGGTCAGTTAAAGAACTCAGTCTCTAAGGGGAATCACATCAGAGTTCAAGCCCAGTGGAACAGTCATCTCTTCCAACCGCCACACAAATGACCACAATTAAAACCAAAACACTCCCACATGGTCCTCATCTTTTTCCATATAGACACTCCTTATAACGTCTGGCTGGAGTTTTCAATGAGGTCCACAGCCCAAGTCAGTGTCCAAATTAAGGTCCTGTTCCCCTCATTTGTCTAACATCAAGGTGGCCTGGACACACTTCCTGTAAACCAGGAATGATCAAATAGGCCTGCCATTAATACTGCTTGGCTTTTTCAATTTGAGGCCTTCTGACTCTGTGGTTTAGATTCTTTATGTGAATTTGAGTCATGAGAAAATCCAAGCCCCTCTGCAGAGATTTGAAGAACTCATTTGGCCCAAAGGATTCCTATTCTCACTTGATGGAAGTCAGGATCCTAACAGAGGAAGGTAAAAGAATTCATTCACAATGAGTGAATATTTGCCATTTTGGTTTTGGATGCACACATGTGATCTTTCTTTTGATCCATCAGGTGCTGAGAATCTAAGCCACAGCCTCACACAGGGCCAAGAGGATGATTCAGACACATCTTTTTCCAAAGCAATTAAGCAAAGAGACACAGGTGATGCCCTTCATTTCCATTTGAAAAATGTTTTCCTCAGGCTTCCCAAAGGGGTGGCCAGAGGCAAAGACATCCTGAGATTCAAGGCAACAGAACAATAGGTTAGCAAAAGGCCCAAAGCAGGGTTTCTCCACTGAGACTTTCCTGGTCACACTGATATCTGAGTTTTCTGAGATGCTGGCCATTCCCTTCAGATATCCAGTACATGGCCATGTGACAGAGATTGGAGGTGGTACATATCTTGGACACAAACCCAAGAGCCTATTCTGAAGAGTTGTCAGAATTCAGAAAGAAAACAGGGACTTAATAAGGTAGTAGGTGTTGCCTATCGATATGGAAACCACACTCCATTCATTAATTGGGCAGGATGAATGCTGGGATGCTTTCTACTAGAGGGGACACATGCATTGATGCATTCTCTTTTCTAATGTATACAACCACGGACACAGTGGGATACACAGACATAGAAACACTCACCTTGTAAAACGACTTACTAGAAACAGTTCACTGCAAACCAAAGAAACCTCCTTTCCTACATATTCTCAGAACAGAGACAAAACCACACACCCACACTCAAAAAGACACCTCCTTCCCCCAAGTAGGGCTGTGATTATCCGGAGTGTCCTCTGACAGGTTTGCCATACTATGTTCCCCGGTAATGGTCTGTCCTGTCTCAGATCTGGTCTCCTTGTACAACTCTGTAAAGCAGTCAGGAGCCAGCAGTGAGCCACTACCTGCTTAGTCAGGAAAGGCCCCTGTTCATATCTTTCCTGGCATTTGGCCATCCTCACATCAGTCAGTACCAAGAAAACTGACTCTGTCCTTGGTGATTCCAAACAAATGAGACCACTTGGACTGGGACTGGGACTGGCTCTGGTGCTTGGTTTCCTTGGTCCCAAGTTCAGAAAGTTCCATCAACAAGGAAGTGAGGTAGGTCACTTCCTTTAAGAACTGAATGAGGTCACTGCCTTGGCAACCACTTTGTCCTAAGAGTTGCTTCCAAGGGTCCCATGAGATGGAGGCTGCCCCTACTTCCTTTGGCACTTTCACAACTTAGAATGGTATATCAACCTTAGGCACCCGAGAACAGCTCTCCACACAAGCCTGGTTTGGTCCATCTTCTCTACAGTAAGAAGATAGAGGCTGATTCAGACAAAACCCTTCATCCTGACCAGGTTGTTTGCCATGGAAAATGACTTTTTGTCTCTCAGGTCCTTCATTGCTGCCTACATCTTCTCCAGGGATCATTTCTGCATGGACCTTTGAGGTTCTTAACAGGTAGAGCATCCCCTACATTCCTGTATTGTAAGAACAATCTGTCTCTGCTCTTCTGTAAAGTTAGATTGAGTGAACAGTGTATGGTTAGGGTTAATTTCATGTTCGATTTGGGTTAGGAATCATTCTGCTGGATTAATAATGGTATTGGGAACCTGTGATATTTATAAGAATATCGAGGTTAAATATATGTATGAAAACAGAAATTAAAGTGAGATTTGAATCCCAGAAGGGCATTGGGCCATTGATTGGGATATTTAGCTTTGAATTACCATCTGCACACATGTCTCAAATAAATCGATATACAATGGCAGAGGAACTTGAACCTTGGATGATTGAATGCTGAAGAGAACATCCAGTCAAAAGGGATTGTCGGTAGGATTAAGAAGATAGTCGCAGTCATTAATATGGTATTATGTAAAAATGTGGATGTGTAACCGATGTGATTCTGCAACTTGTATTTCGGGTAAAAATGGGAGCTGATAACCCATTTGAATCAAATGTATGGAAGATGATATGCCATGAGCTTTGTAATGTTTTGAACAACCAATAAAAAAATTAAAAAAAAAAAAGAAGATAGTCGTTATGTTTAGCAAGTAGAGTTAGTATAGGATATGTAACAAAAGTTCTTTAGCAATTTTTTTCGGGCAGTGAGTGAATATAAATGTCAGCACATATGAAGAAATCAGATACAATGATGAACTGGGGAAAATTTGTAGAAAAGCAGATATCAATAGAGACATTAGGAAATCAGGCAAAGTATAAAGTGAGTGATAGAATAAGACATTTTCAACAGGGTTGAGATTGAATATCTAATCTTAGGAAGAAACAAATTTGTAGGTCACCAATAGGATTGACATTTGAGAGCATTAGGCAACATGGACATGGATATTGTTAGTAATCCATGTTCACTTTACATTTAGGCTTTGGTACAATCCTAAGTGGGACCTTTGCATTTTGTTTCCAGAATATTACTGTGATAAAATGTATATGTAGATCAGATGACATGATTTTTTCTTCCACCATTTCTAGGAGCAGTATTTTGAAAACGTATAAATTAGCATTGGGGGTAAAAAGAGGTGTACCCTGTTTTTATGAATATACAGATAATGCATGAATAGACCTTAATTTCAATAAATAATACAACTTGTTCCACTTTAAATAATGGATTGAATTGATATCTGAAAATATATAAGAAATCTTATATTGATATGCAATCATTCATGACAACCAGTTATACACCTAATGTTAATATTAGGGTACGATTTATCATGAAGTTTGTGTGAGTTTTGCTTCAAATGTGATTATGGAAATCGAAAATAATGTGTTTGCAAAGAAGTCTCATGAAAATGCCAGTCAAGGAACACCGAGGAATTCATGAGTTCTGAAGCAGGAAGTGATTGAAATTGAAAAAAATGACGATAAATTTGCTTACTTGTGGATGAAATATTATAATATGATGTGAATAAACTGAAGAAATAGTAATGTACCAGTGCTGAATAAAAATGAACATCAAAATACACATCATGTCCCACAGGAATCTTCTCGCATTGATGTTAAACTGTGTCAGTTACTGTAGAAATATTAGGATTTCTTTGCACCATTCACCAAAGTTAGTTTTCTTTTTTTTAATTTTTATTTATGCTTGTTCAAAACATTACATAGTTCTTGATATATCATATTCCACACTGTGATTCAAGTGGGTTATGAACTCCCATTTTTACCCCATAAACAGATTGCAGAATCACATCAGTTACACATCCATTGATTTACATATTGCCATACTAGTGTCTGTCGTATTCTGCTGCCTTTCCTAACCTCTACTATCCCCCTCCCCTTACCTCCCCTCTCCTCTTCTCTCTCTACCTCTTTACTGTAATTCATTTCTCCCCCTTGTATAATTTTTTCCTTTCCCTCACCTCCTCTTGTATGTAATTTTGTATAACCCTGAGGGTCTCCTTTTATTTCCATGCAATTTCCCTTCTCTCTCCCTTTCCCTTCCTCCTCTCATCCATGTTTAATGTTAATTTTCTTCTCATTCTATTCGTCCCTACTCTGTTCTTAGTTACTCTCTTTATATCAAAAAGACATTTGGCATTTGGTTTTAGGGATTGGCTAGCTTCACTTAGCATAATCTGCTCTAATGCCATCCATTTCTCTGTAAAAATTTTGTCATTTTTTAATGCAGAGTAATACTCCATTGTGTATAAATGCCTCATTTTTTATCCATTCATCTATGGAAGTGCATCTAGGTTGGTTCCACAGTATTGCTATTGTAAATTGTGCTGCTATGAACATCAATGTAGCAGTGTCCCTGTAGTATTTTTTTAGGTCTTTAGGGAATAGACTGAGAAGGGGAATACCTGGGTCAACTGGTGGTTCCATTCCCACCTCTACAAGAAATCTCCATACTGCTTTCCAATTTGGCTGCACCAATTTGCAGTCCCACCAGCAATGTACAAGTGTACCCTTTTCTCCACATCCTCGCCAGCACTTGTTGTTGTTTGAGTTCATAATAAATATCTGGAATGGAAAATGCTCAGGAGTTCACAACCTTGAAGGTGGTAGAGGAGTTTCCAAAAGTAAGGGACAGGGTAAATACCACAAACATGGAGCTGTGTCAGCCTTAAGACTTCTTGAGAAAATGCCTCTGAGGTTGGGCACTTGAAATATATGTTGTTGTCAGGAGCTTTAGCTTCCTTTGTAGTGAGACCATCAAAGCTGAGTCTGCATCTATGTGACCTGGACGACATGTTTTTTTTATTTTCCAATGAACACGAGGCAGCAGCACTGAATTCTCTCTTTGTAGGCAAACTGGGGCTACTGGGGGCTAAGTGTCTCCCCATGTGGACTGTGAAGCCATTTGATCATCCTTCACATTTAATCATGTTATTTGATGCTGCACTGAAAGTTTGGTATTTACTTTACGAAATAAAGGAGTTTAACTGTGATACAGTGCTGCAGGGAGTTCTGTCACGTGTGGTGGTCAGGATCGGCAGGAGAATGTACCAAGAAGGCTTCTATCACACATAGTTGCCCCCTTGACCATAGCAACATGATTCTGAACATTGCCCTGAAACCTCTCCATACAACAAGATGCCTTTACATCCAAAGGTCTGCTAGCTGCACCATGTCAGTCACAAACCATTTCTAAGCCAATGGCAGATCCACATGGCCCCACCACAGATGTTTTTTCACACACCTACACTCTACTGCTCTTGGCCCACTACTCTGCAGGCTCCAACTTACTGGCATATCTTTTCTACACCATTATCATGAAACTCAGTCAAACCAGGCACTGTCTTGTATACTCATGATAAGCAACAGGACATCAAATGGTTTTCCAGTGCCAGCTGGTCATGGAAATTTCAAAAATTTCATGGTATTTTCTAGCCATTTTTCAAGGATGAAGTTGGAGTTACTGTGGGTTTCAATTCATTCTGGAACCATTAAATATTGAGGAATCTCATTTCAATGGAAGCTCTAGAGAACTCTCACAGGCAAGTCTTCTGAAAGAGTGGCCCAAGGTCACATAAAGCCAGCCACATTGAGGTCTACAATGTGAGGTCCATGTGTGTTTTGACTCTCAACTATTGCTGCCAAGTCTTTCAGAATATAATCAAGTGATATCCTCGCTGAGATTCCCAGTGCTCTGTGGAAAGCCACCCTGGGCCTAGATCTCAGTTTCCAAGGGTGACTCTCATGCGTGGCCTCCGAAAATCCCAACACAATTCATGGCAATACTTCTCTAAGGTCAGTTTCAGAACTCAGTCTCCAAGGGGAATCCCACAAGAGTTGAAACCCAGGTGGACGCAGTCATCTTTTCCCACCTCCACACAAATGACCACAATGAAAACCAAAACACTCTCACATGGCCCTCATGTTCTTCCATATAGACACTAATCATAACCTCTGGCTAGAAGTTTCCATGAGGGGCGCAGACCAAGACACTGTCCAAAATAAGCTCCCTTTCCCCTCATTTGCCGAAAGTCAGGGTGGCCTACACACCCTTCCTGTGAACCAGAACTGATCAAATAGGCATGGCGTTAATACTGTTCTGCTTTTCCAATTTGAGGCCTACTGACTGTCAGGTATAGATTCTTTATGTGATTTGGAGTCATCAGAAAACCCAAGCACTTCTGCAGGGGTTCAAAGAACTCTTTTGAACTAAAGGATCCTGATTCTTACTTGATGAAGGTCAGGAATCTAATAGAGGAAGACAAGAGACTCATTTGCCATTTCTGTTTTGAATGCACACATGGAATCTATCTTTTGATGCATCAGGTGCTGAGAATCTAAGCCACAACCTCACACAGAACCAAGAGGCTGATTCAGACACATCCTTTTACAAAGCAATTAAGCAAAGAGCCACAGGTGATGCCCATTCATTTTCATTTGAAAACTGTTTTCTTCAGGCTTCACAAAGGGGTGGCCAGAGGCAAAGACCTTCCTGACATTTAGGGCAACAGAAGAACAGGTAAGCAAAAGACACAAAGCAGGGTTTCTCCACTGAGACTTTCCTGGTCACACTGATATCTGAGTTTTCTGAGATGCTCCCCATTCACTTCAGCTATCAAGTACATGGCCATGTCACAGAGCTTGGAGGTGGTATATATCTTGGACACAAAACCATGAGCCTATTCTGGAGAGTGGCCAGAATTCAGGAAGAAAACAGGATCTTAGGAAGATAGAAGGTTTTGCCCATCCAGAAGGCAAGCCGCAGTTCATTCATCAATTGGGCAGGATGAATGCTGGGAAGCTTTCTACTAGACAGGACACATCCATTAATTCATTCTCTTTTCTAATGTCTACAACCACAGACACAGTGGGATACACAGACATAGAAACACTTACATGTCAAACGACTTACTAGAAACAGTCCAATCCAAACCAAACAAACCACATTTCCTACCTATTCTCAGAACATGTGACAAAACCACAAAACCACAACCACTCCCACAAAGGCACCTCCTTCCCCCAAGTAGGTCTGTGACTATCCAGAGTGTCCTCTGACTGGTGGGCCATAAAATGTTCTCCCGAAATGTCCTGTCCTGACTCAGATCTGGTCTCTTTGGCCAACTTTGTGAAGTTGTCAGGAGCCAGCGGTGAGCCACTACCTGCTTTCTCAGAAAAGGTCCCTCTTCAGAGCTCTTCTGGCCTTTGGCCATCCTCACATAGGTAGGTACCAAGAAAGACTGACCCTGTCCTTGGTAAAACTGAACAAGTGAGCCCACTGGGACTGGGACTGGGACTGGCTCTGGGTACCTGTCTTCATGGATCCCAAGTTCAGAGAATTCCTTCACCAAGGAAGTGACGTAGGTCACTTCCTTCAGGAACTGAATTAGGTTACTGCCTTGTCAACCAATTTGTCCTAACAGTTGCTTCCAAAGTCCAATGAGTTGGAGGCTGCCCCTTCTTCCAGTGAAACTTTCACAAGTTTGCATGGTATATCAACCATAGGCACCCAAAAAAAGCTCTCCAGATAGGCCTGGTTTGGTCCATCTTCTATACATTAAGAAAAGAAATGTTGATTCAGACACATCCCTTCATGCTAACCAGGTTGTTTGTCATGGAAGATGACTTTTGCTCTCTGACGTCATTCATAGCTGCCTACATTTAATTAAGGGATCATTTCTTTAATGACCCTGGAGGTTCTCAGCAAGTGGAAGATCCCCTAATTTCTGTATTGAAAGACCAACTCTGTCCCTGCTCTTCAGTAAAGTTAGATTGAGAGAACAGTGTATGGTCAGGGTTAATAACATGTTCCATTTGGGTTAGGAATCATTCTGCGGGATGAATTATGGTATTGGGAACGTGCGATATTTATAAGAATATAAGTGAAATATAAGTATGAAAACAGACATCTAGGTAATATTTGAAGCCCAGAATTGCATTGGACCCTTGGCTGGGATTCTTAGCTTTGAATTATATTCTGCACAGATGTCTCAGATAAATCGATATACAATGGCATAATTCCTTGTACCTTGGTTGATTGAATGTTGAAGAGAACATCCAGTCAAAAAGAAATAATTTGTAGGATTAGTAAGATTGTTGGTAGGTTTTGAAAGAAGAGTGAGTATAAGATTTGGATGAAAAGATCTTTAGCAATAGGGTTTCAGATAGAGAGTGAATGTAATTGTCAGCACATGTGGAGAGTCTGTCAAAAGGATGAACTGGGGAAAAAAGTAGGAATGCAGATATCAATTGACATTAGGATATCAGGCAAAGTATAAAGTGAGTGAGAGAATTATACATTTTCAACAGGCTTGAGTTTGAATATATAATCTTAGGAAGAAACAAATATGTAGTCACCAATAGGATGAACTTTTGAGAGCATTAGGCAATATGGACATGGATGTTTTCCGTAATCCATGCTCACTTTTCATTTAGGCTTTGGTACAAACATAAGTTTGACCTCTTCTTTCTGTGTGCAGAATATTACTGTGGTAAAATGTATATGTAGATCAGGTGACATGAGTATTTCTTCCACCATTTCTGGGAGCAATATTTTGAAGACGTATCAATTATTTTTGGAGGTAAAAATGGTGTACACTGTGTCTATAATTATAGAGATAATGCATGAATAGACCATACTGTAAAGAAATATTATAACTGGTTCTAACTTTAAATAATGGATTGAATTGATATCTGAAAATATACAGAAAATCTTACATTGATATACAATCCTTCATTCCAACCAGTAATATATATAATGGTTATATCAGCATTATGGTTTTTCATGAAGAATGTGTGAGTTTTGCTTCAAAAGTGATTATGGAAATCGGAAATAATGTGTTTGGAAAGAAGTCTCATGAAAAGACCAGTCAAGAAACCTGGAGGAATACATGTGTTTTGAAGCAGAAAGTGATTGAAAGTGAAACAAATGCCTATAAATTTGTGAACTTGTGGATCAAATATATATACTATGATGTGCGTAAACTGAAGAAATAGTAATGTACCACTGTTACATAAAAATGAACGTCAAAATACACATCATGTCCTCTCCCACAGGAATCTACTTACATTGATGTTAAACTGGGTCAGTTATTGTAGAAATATTAGGATAATGCCGCAGTCTTGCTGGGCACAATCAGCAGCCACTTGTCAAAAGAAACTAACTTTATTTTTAGAACCACACATGCCAAACAAAACAGCCTCTCAGGAAAAACCTTCAGAGCCCCAACTGCCACCACTGGCTTCCCAAAACCTCTCCCTCCCACAGGAGCCTCTCTCCGCCTCCCACAATACTCCTGCTCTTGAGGGCGATTGGCTGGGTCATGTGGGCGGAGTCAAAAAAAGTCCCCCAATGAGCAGTTTTGTGGTCTGAAAGGGCAGGGAAACAGCCCATTGAGCATCACCGCAGAGGAGCCAATCAGCTAGGTGTTGCTGGGGCCGCTGTGAGCCAATCATCAGCCGGTAGCTGGAAGTTTGCTGGCAGCAGGAATTTTGCTGGGGCCCCTTCGGCTGTGGCTCTCAACATCTTCCCCTCTCTGTTTAAACAACACGCATGTGGCTTAGGGACCGTGCCTGCCTTAGGTTGTCCAATAGTACATATGGTCTTTACCCGTTAAGTTGGTACCATTGCAATTGGATCTTACCCGTCACTGACTACCAGTCCAGTATAGAGCCACACCTGTGGAGAGGTCTTTGTACCAGCGGGGGTGGGTGAGGTTTTTTGCCTCACCTCTGTTGGCCCCCCAAATTTTAGCTGGACGATCATGACACGCAGAAGGGAGGAAGATACACCAAGCCAATTGATGGCTCCTTTTGGAAAAATTGTACCACCGATGACATCATCAGCAAATATACCCCAACACTACCACAAGTCGCTGCACCAACAGATAGTTCACAATGCATTTAGGTGAGTTCACAATGTGTCCAGGCAAGTTCTGCAAGCAGTACAGGGATGGCTATTGCAGAAGCTGTAGATTGGTATTATCTTTGATTTCACCTGCACTGGGATGAAGATAGGAACTCTGGCAATAATGTCTAAAGAAAAAAATTATGTAATATTCCAGAAGGCACTAAAACCAAAAAAAAAAATAAATATGTAACATTCCAGAAGGCACATCAAAAACCAAAATGGCCCAAAAAGCAGTCATTGAGGATGAAGTCTCTCACTTTCCTCTGTAAGGTTCCTGACCTCCATAAAATGAGAATAGGGATTTATTGGGTCAAATGAGTTCTTCAAAACCCTGAAGAGTGTAGCCAATGGGTTATTGGGTTTTTTCATTACTCCAATTCACATCAAGAATCTATACTCTACAGACAGTAGGCCTCAAATTGGAGAAGCAGAGCAGTATTAAAGTCAGGGTTATTTGATCACTCATGGTTCACAGAATGGGTGTCCAGGCCACCCTGACTTTAGGCAAATGAGAGGAAAGGGAGATTATTTTGGACACTGTCTTGGGCTGTGCCCCTCAAGGAAACGTCAAGCCAGAGGTTATGATGAGTGTCTATATGGAAGAAGATGAGGGCCATTTGGGAGTGTTTTGGTTTTCATTGTGGTCATTTATGTGGCAGTCGGAAAAGATGACTGGGTCCACCAGGGCTTGAACTCTGGTGTGATTCCTCTTAGAGACTGAGTTCTGGAACTGACCTCAGAGAAGTATTGCCATGATTTGTGTTGGGATTTTAGGCGCCCACCCATGAAAGTCGCCCTTTGAAACTGAGATCTAGGCCCGGGGTGGCTTTCCACAGAGCACTGGGAATCTCAGACAGAATATCATATGATGTTATTTTGAAATACTTGCCAGACATAGTTGAGAGTCAAAACACACATGGACCTCACATTGTAGACCTCAATTGGCCTGGCTTCATGTGACTATTTGGCCACTCTTTGGAAAGCCTTGCCTGTGAGAGTTCTCCAGAACTTTCATTGAAATGAGCTTCCTCAACATTGAATGATTCCTGAAAGAATTGAAACCCACAATGCCTCCAACTTCATCCTTGTAAAATGGCTAGATAAATACCATGAAATTTTTGAAATTCGCATGATGAGGTGGCACTGGAGAACCTTTGATTTCCTGTTGCTATCATTAGTGTACCAGACAGTGCCTTGATTGAATAGGTATAATGAAAGTGGTGTAGAACAGAGATGCCGGTTAGATGGAGACTGCGGAGTAGTTGGCCCAGAGTTGTGGTGTGCAGGTGTGTGATAAAATATTTATGGTGGTGCCATGTGGATCTGCCATTGACTTCCAAATGACTTTTAGCTAACATGGTGCACCCAGCAGACCCTTATATGCAAAGGCATCTTGTTATATGGAGAGGTTTCAGGGAAATGTTCAGAATCAGGTTGCTATGGTCAAGGGGGCAAGCTATGTGGGATAGAAGCTGGGTTAGTGCATTCTCCTGGAGAGTCTGACCCAGCACATGTCACAGAACTCCCTCCAACACTGTGTCCCAGTTGAACTCCTTGTATTTCTTGAAGCAAATACCAAACTCCCAGTTCAGCACCAAGAAACACCATGAAAATTGGAGGATGACTAAATGGCTTCACAGTCCACATGGTTAGACACTTTGGCCCAGTGGCCTCTGTTTACCTACAAAGAGAGAAATCAGCACTGCTGCCTCAGGTTCATTGGAAAATAAGAAACCATGTTCTCCAGGTCACATAGATTCAGACCCAGCTTTGATGGTTTCACTACAAATGAAGACAAAGCTCCTGACAACAATATATATTTCAAGTGCCACACCTCAGAGGCAGATTCTCCAGAAGTCTTTTTTCCAGCAGAGCTCCATGGTTGTGGAGTGTTTACCCAATCCCTTACTTCTGGAAACTCCTCTACCTGCTCCCAGGTTGAGAACTCCTGAGAATTTTCCATTCCAGATATGTATTCACAGATTTTCTAACTCTTCTTGTCTAATTGTGTCTCACTTGGGGCAAAGGTAATGTCAAGGCATTGTTCTAGGTGAGAGTGGGAAGATTATTGTGTAGCACATATTTGCATACACATTGGATACATTATCCTATTTTCCATTTGCAATACTGAATTTCTGACACTAACCCATACCCTACTAGACTCTGACTACTATCCTAAAATGATGGAGAAAAAGAAACCTAACAGAATAGAAATACAGGCCTTTTGTAGGAGGCATGGTGTATACTTGGATTTTCCTTCTCCTTTATCAAGGATATGTGTTATAAATCTAGTCAACTTTTCATTGTAATATTTCTCCATGAGTTTTCAAAGTTAACACATATGTAAATTCCTGTCTCCTTTGCTCTGTAGCCTCTTTAGAACATGTATATTTTTATGCATATATAGACTCCTACCTGGTAACACACGTAAATTCTTGTGATCTCACTAACTTTGGAATATACAAATTATGAGAATAGATCACTTCCCCTAAATACTGATGGAACTGAAAATTCAACCTATGGGTGAGCTTCCTAGTGAACAACATCATACATAAATCCATGTTCAGTAAAATGAATATTTTTAGATATGTGGATGATATATATTTCATGATAAATTTCGATTGGCATATATATTGCTACATTTTATTGTTGTGTGTGTGTGTGTATATATATATATATATATATATATATATATATATATATATATATATATATATATATATACCAGATTTTCCAGATTTTCCAAAATATGAAATATATGTGTCTTATTATACACTCCCTAAATTCATTCAAGTTCATGTATGCGATTTAAAATCAACATTTTACATGATTATCATCAGTCTGGCTGGGCACAATTCAGGAGCCAATTGTCAAAAGAAACAAACTTTATTTTTAGAACCACACAAGCCAAACAAAACAGCTTCTCAGGAAAAACCCTCAGAGCCCAACTGCCACCACAGTCTTCCCACAAGCCTCTCCCTCAACCACAAGCCTCCTCCTTTTGAGGCCGATTGGCTGGGTCACATGGGCGGAGCCAAAAAAGTCCACCAATGAGCAGCTCCGTTGTCTGAAAGGGCAGGGAAACATCCCATTGAGCATCACCACAGAGGAGCCAATCAGCTAGATGTTGCTGGGGCCGCTGTGGAGCCAATCATCAGCCGGCAGCTGGAAGTTTGCTGGCAGCTGGAGGTTTCCTGGGGCCCCTTTGGCTGTGGCTCTCAACATCTCCCCCTCTCTGTTTAAACAACGAGCATGTGGCTTAGGGACCATGCCTGCCTTAGGTTGTGCAGTAGTACATATGGTATTTACTGGAGAGCCTTGGCTGTGGCTATCAACAGGATTTGTATGTACCATTCACTGAAGTTAGTTTTCAGTACTAGGAAACAAATATGTATTTCAGGTGGATAAATATTTCTGAGAAAAATCTTGTGAAAAGTTGATTATAAATCCACATACTTGAACATAAATGAATTTAGGGAGTGTAAATAAGATACATATATTTCATATTTTGAAAAATCTGGAGAGAGAGAGAGAGAGAGTGTGTGTGTGTGTGTGTGTGTGTATACACAGACAGACACATACAGATATTAAAATGTAGCAACATATATGCAAATCTAAATTCACCATGAAATATACATCAATCACAGATCCAAAAATATTCAATTTTCTTAACAGGGATTTATGTATAATGTTTTTCTACTAGGAAGCTCACCCATTATTTGAATTATCAGTTCCAACAGCGTTTAGGAGGAGTGATGTCTTCTCACAAATTGCATCTCCCAAGTCAGTCACCTCACAAGAATGTAGGTGTGACACCAGGTATTATTTGATATGTGCATATAAAAATACATGTGCTGAATAGGCTACAGACAAAGGGAGACAGGAATTCACATATTTGTTAACTTTAAAACACATGGAGATCTATTTCAATTAAAAATAGACTGGATTTATAACACCTGACATTTATCATGCAAAAGGCAATATCAATTATACACCATGCCTCCTCTGAACTGCTTGTATTTCAATTCTGTTTGTGTTACTTTTCTGCATCATATTAGAATTAGTAGTCAGAGTCTAGTAGGGTATGGGTTCGTGTCAGGGATTCAGTATTTCGAATGGAAAATTGGAAAATGAATCCAATGTGTATGCAAATACGTGCTACACACAAAAAAATTCCCACTCTCATTCAGAACAATGGCTTGAAATAACCACGCCCCATGTAAGAAACAATTAGAGGAGAAGAGTTAGAAAATCTGTGAATACATACGTAGAATGGAAAATGCTCAGTAGTTCACAACCTTTGAGGTGGAAGAGACGTTTCCAAACCTTAGGGACAGGGTAAAACTCCACAAACATGGATCTCTGCTGGCCTGAACACTTCTGGAGATACTGACAATGAGGTTGGGTACTTGAAATATATGTTGTTGTCAGAAGCTTTAGCTTCCTTTGTAGTGAGACCATCAAACTTGGGTCTGCATTTTTGTGACCTGGAGGACATGAATTCTTATTGTCCAATGAACATGAGGCAGCAGTGTTGAATTCACTCTTTGTAACTAAACTGTGGCCAAAGGGGGATAAGTGTCTCCCCGTCTGGACTTTGAAATCATTTGGTCATCCTCCACTTTTCGTGGTGTTTCTTGCTGCTGCAGTGGGTGTTTTGTATTTGGTTCATGACATACAAGGAGTTAAACTGGGACACAATGCTGGAGGGAGTCCTGTAACGTTTGGTGTGTCAGGGTCTGCAGGAGAATGCACCAACCAGGCTTCTATCCCCCATTGCTTGCCCCCTTTACCATAGGAACTTGATTCTGAACATTGCCCTGAAAACTCTCCATGTAACATGATGCCTTTACATACAAAGTTCTGCTAGCTGCACCATGTCAGTCACAAGCCATTTGGAAGCCAATGTAAGATCCACATGACCCCACCACAGATGTATTGTCACACACCTGCACACAACTGCTCTAGGCCTGCCATAAATACTGCTCTGCTTCTCCAATTTGAGGCCTACTTACTGTCAGGTATAGATCTTTATGTGATTTGGCATCATGAGACAACCCAAGCAGTTCTGCAGGACTTTGAAGAACTCATTTGATCCAAAGGATCCCTATTCTCACTTGATGGAGGTCAGGAACCAAACAGAAGAAGGCAAGAGACTTCATCCACAATGACAGATTTTTTCCATTTTGGTTTTGGATGCACACATGGGATCTTCTTTAGATCTATCAGGAGCTGAGAATCTTAGCCACAGCCTCAAACAGGGCCTAGTGTCTGACTAAGACACATCCCTTTCCAGAGCAATTAAGCAAAGAGCCACAGGTGATGCCCATTCATTTCCATTTGAAAACTGTTTCTTCATGCTTCACAAAGGGGTGGCCTGAGGCAAAGACCTTCCTGACATTCAAGGCAACAGAAACTTAGATAAGCAAATGGAACCAAGCAGGGTTTCTCCACTGAGACTTTACTGGTCACACTGATATCTGAGTTTTCTGAGATGTTCCCATTCCCTTCAGCTATCAAGGACATGGCCATGTCACAGAGTTTGGAGGTGGTACATATCTTGGACAATAAACCATGATACTATTCTGGAGAGTGGCCAGAATTCAGGAAGAAAACAGCAACTTAGGAAGTTAGTAGGTGTTTCCCATCCATAAGGCAAGCAACAGTCCATTAATCAATTGTGCAGGATGAATGCTGTGAAGCTTTCCACTAGACAGGACACCTCCATTGATGCATTCTCGTTTCTAATGTCTAAAACCACGGACACAGTGGCTACACAGACATAGAAACACTCGCCTTGTCTATAGACTTACTAGAAACAGTCGACTCCAAACCAAACCAACCACCTTTCCTACCTATTCTCAGAACATGAAACAAAACCGCAAACTCACACCCACAACCAAAAAGGCACCTCCTTCCCAAAAATAGGTTTTAACTATCTGGAGTGTCCTCTGACTGGTGGGCCATACTATGTTCCACTCGAAATGGCCTGTCTGGTCTCAGATCTTGTCTCCTTGGCCAACTCTGTTATTCTGTGAGGAGCCTGCTGTTAGCCACAACCTGCTGTGTCAAGAAAGGCCCCTCTTCAGAGCTCTACTGGCATTTGGCCATCCTCACATCAGTAGGTACCAAGAAGTTCTGACTCTGTACTTGGTAAATCCAAACAAGTGAGCCCACTGGGACTGGGACTGGGACTGGCTCTTGGTGCCTGGCTTCTTGCATCCCAATTTCAGAGAGTTCCATCACCAAGGAAATGAGGTATGTCACTTTCTTTGCAACTGAATGAGGTCACTGCCTTGGCAACAACTTTGTCCTAACACTTGCTTCCAATGGTTCCATGAGTTGGAGGGTGCCCCTACTTCCTGTGACAATTTGACTAGTTAGAATGGTATATCAAAATAGACACCATGGAACAGCTCTACACGCAGGCCTGGTTAGGTTCATCTTCTCTACATTAAGAAGAGAGAGTCTGATGCGTACGCATCCCTTCATCCTGTCCAGGTTGTTTGCCATGGAAGATGGCTTTTGCTCATGCAGGTCCTTCATAGCTGCCTACATCTTCTCCAGGGATCATTTCTGCATCGAACTTTGAGGTTCTCAGCAGTTGGAAGATTACCTACATCCCTAATTGAAAGAATAGCCCTGTCCCTGCTCTTTTGTAATGTTAGATTGAGGCAACAGTGTATGGTTAGGGTTAATAACACGTTCGATTTTGGTTAGGAATCATTCTGTGGGATGAATAAGGTTATTGGGAACCTGCAATATATAGAAATATAGTGGTTAAATATAAGTATGAAAACAGAAATCTAGGTAAGATTTGAAGCTCAGAAGTGCATTTGGCAATAGATTGGGACACGTAGCTTTGAATTATGTTCTGCATACATGTTTCAGAAAAATCGATATACAATGGCATAGGACCTTGTACCTCAGATGATTGAATGTAGTAGAGTACATCCACTCAAAAAGGGATAGTCGATAGGATCAGGAAGATAGTCAGTATGTTTCGGAAGAAGATAGAGTATAGGATTTGGACCAAAGTTCATTAGCAATAGGGTTTCGGTTAGAGAGTGAATGTCAATGTCAGCACATGTGAAGGGTCAGTCACAATGTTGAACTGGAAAAAATATGTAGGAAAGTAGATATCAATAGAGACATTAGGAAATCAGGCAAAGTATAAAGTGAGTGAAAAAACTAGACATTTCCAACAGTTTTGAGTTTGAATATATAATCTTAGGAAGAAACAAAAATGTGGTCACCAATAGGATTGACATTTGAGAGCATTAGGCAACCTGGATATGGATGTAATTAGTAATCCATGTTCAGTTTCCATTTAGGCTTTGGTACAATCATACATGTGACTTTTGCATTTTGTGTCCGGAATATTACTATGATAACATGCATATGTAGATCAGGTGACATGAGTATTTCTTCCACCATTTCTGGGAGCAATATTTAGAAGACTAATAAATTAGTATTGGGGGTACTAAGAGGTGTACCCTGTGTCTATGAATATAGAGATAATGCATGAATAGACAATATAGTGAATAAATAATATAACTGGTTCCACTTTAAATAATGGAATAAACTGATATAAGAGAATATATAAAAAATACTATATTGTTATAAAATCATTCATTCCAACCAGTTATACATCTAATGGTGATATTATAGTTATGGTTTATCATGAAGTGAGTGTCAGTTTTGCTTCAAAAGTGATAAAAGAAATCAAAAATAATATATTTCGAAAGAAGTCTCATTATAAGACCAGTCAAGAAACCTGGAAGAATCCATGTGTTCTGAAGCAGGAAGTGATTGAAAGTGAAACAAATGCCTATAAGTTTGCTAACTTGTGGATGAAATATATATCCTATGATGTGCATAAATTGAAGAAATAGTAATGTACCAGTGTTGAATTAAAATGAATTTCAAAATACACATCATGTAACATAGGAATGTACTTGCATTGATGTTAAACTGGGTCAGTTACTGTAGAAGTATTAGTATTTGTATGCAACATTAACTGAAGTTAGTTTTCAGTACTGGAAACAATATGTATTTCAGGTGGATGAATATTTCTGAGAATGATCTTGTGAAAAGTTGATTATAAATCCATATACATGAACATGAATGAATTTAGGGAGTGTTTATAAGACACATATATTTCATATTTTGAAAAATCTGGAGAGTGTATGTATATTTATATATATATATATATATATATATATATATATATATATATATATATATATATACAAAAAAACACACACAGACAATAAATTAGCAATCAAATTTATCATGAAATATATATCCTCCACAGATGCAAAATTATTTCTTTTAGAACATGTATTTATGTATAATGTTGTTCTTCTAGGAAACGCACCCCTAGGTTAAATTTTCAGTTCCAACAGAGTTTAACAGGAGTGATCACTTCTCACAAATTGTATTTGCCAAATTAGCCACCTCACAAAATGTAGGTGTGATACCAGGTAGTGTTCTATATGTGCATTTAAAAATACATGTGCTGAATAGGCTACAGAGAAAGGGAGATAGGTATTCACATATTTGTTAACATTAAAAACACATGGAGAACTATTTCAATTAAAAATTGACTAGATTTATAACACCTACAATTAATCATGCAAAAAACAAGTCCAACTATACACTATGATTCCTCTGAACAGCTTGTATTCCTATTCTGTTTGTGTTATTTTTCTCCATCATATTAGGAGTAGTAGTCAGAGTCTATTAGGGTATGCGTTAGTGTCAAGGATTCAGTATTTCGAATGGAAATATGGAAAATGACTCTAATTGGTATGCAAATATGTGCTACACAAAAATGTTCACACTCTCATCCAGAAGATTGCCTTGACATTACCTTAGTTCCAAGTAAGATACAATTAGAGGAGAAAAGTTAGAAAATCTGTAAATACATATCAGGAATAAAAAATGCTCAGGAGTTCACAAACTTGTAGGTGGTAGAGGAGTTTCCAAAAGTAAGGGACAGGGTAAACACTCCACAAACATTGAGCTCTGCTTGTGTAAAGACTTCTTGAGAAACTCTCTGAGGTTGGGCTCTTAAAATACATGTTGTTGTCAGGAGCTTTAGCTTCCTTTGTTGTGTGACCATCAAATCTGGGTGTGCAAATATGTGACCTGAAGGACATTGTTTCTAATTTTCCAATGAAAATGAGGCAGCAGTGCTGAATACTCTTTTTGTAGTTAAACTATGGCCACTGGGGTGTAAGTGTCTCCCCGGGTTGACTGTGAAGCCATTTGGTCATGCTCCAATTTTCGTGGTGTTACTCCTTGGTGCACTGGGAGTTTGGTATTTGCTTCATGAAATACAAGGAGTTCAACTGGGACACAGTGCTGGAGGGAGTTCTGTCACGTGTGGAGGGACACAGTCTGCATGAGAATGCACCAACCAGGATTCTGTCCCACATAGGTTGCCCCTTTGTCCATAGCAACCTGATTCTGAACATTGTCCAGAAACCTATCCATATAACAAGATGTCTTTACATATAAGGGTCTGCTGGCTGTACCCTGTCAGTCACAAGGCAATTGGAAGCCAATGGCAGATCCACATGCCCCAACACACATGTTTTATCACACACCTTCACACCACTGCTCTAGGCCCACTAATGAACAGGCTCCAACATACTGGCATCACTGTTCTACACAATTTTCATGAAACCCAGTCAGTCAAGGCACTGTGAGATACACTCATGATCAGCAACAGGACATCCAAAATTTTTCCAGTGCCACCTGGTCATGGGAATTTCAAAAGTTTCATGGTATTTATCAAGCCATTTTTTGAGGATAAAGTTGGAGGCTCTGTTGGTTTCAATTCATTCAGGAACCATTAAATGTTGAAGAAGCTCATTTCAATGAAAGATCTTGAGAACACTCACAGGCAAGTCTTCCCAAAGAGTGGCCAAAAGGTCACATGAAGTCAGGCCCATTGAGGTCTACAATGTGAGGTCCATGTGTGTTTTGACTCTCAACTGTGGCTTTAAAGAATTTCAGAATAAAATCATGTGATATCCAGGCTGAGATTCCCAGTGCTCTGGGCAAAGCCACCCTGCACCTAGATCTCCCTGCACCACAATTAATACCTGAGATCTAGGTTGCATGGCCTAGTAAAATCCAAACACAATTCATGACAATACTTCTCTTATGTCACTTCCAGAATTCAGTCTCTAAGGAGAATCATACCAGAGTTCAAGCCCAGGTGGACCCAGTCATCTGTTCCAAGCGCCAAACAAATTACCACAATTCAAAACAAAATGCTCCCACATGCCCCTTATCTTCTTCAATTTGAGGCCAAATGACTGTGGGGTTTAGATTCTTTATGTAAATTGGATTCATGTGAAAACCCAAGCACCTATGGGCTAAACTCTGCAGGGCTTTAAAGAACTCATTTGACCCAAAGGATCCCTATTTTCACTTGATGGATGTCAGGGCCATTAGAGAGGAAGGTGAGAGTCTTCATCCACAATAACTGCTCTTTTGGCCATTTTGGTTTTGGATGCACCCATGGGATCTTTCTTTAGATCCATCAGGTGCTGAGAATCTAAGCCACAGCCTCACACAGGGCCAAGAGGCTGATTCAGACACATCTCTTTCCAAAGCAATTAAGCAAAGAGCAAAACACACACAGACATTATAAAGTGGCAATATATATGCCAATTGAAATTCATGATGTAATATATATCGTCCACAGATCCAAAAATATTAATTTTACTGAACATGGATTTATGAATAATGTTGTTCAACTAGAAAGGTTACCCTTAGGCTGAATTTTATGATCCAATAGCGTTTAGGAGGAGTGATCTCTTGTCATAATTTGTATCTGCCATGTCAGCCACCTCACAAGAATGTATATGTGATACCAGGTAGGATTCAATATGTTTATATAAAAATACATGTGATGAATAGGCTACAGAGAAAAGGATACAGGAATTCACATATTTATTAACTTTAAAAACACAAGGAGAACTATTTCAATTAAAAATTAAATAGATTTATAACACCTACCCTACATAATGCAAAAGGCAAGTCCAACTATACACCATGCCTCTTCTGAACTGCTTGTATTTCTATTGTGTTTGTATGCACTGTGGGTTTCAAGAACCATTAAATGTTGAGGAAGCTCATTTCAATGAAACTCTGGAGAACTCTCATAGGCAAGGCTTCCCAAAGAGTGGCCAAAAGGTTAGATATAGCCAGGCCCATTGAGGTCTACAATGTGAGGTCCATGTGTGTTTTGACTCTCAACTATGGCTACCAAGTCTTTAAGAATAAAATCATAGGATATCTTTGCTGAAATTCCCAGTGCTCTGTGGAAAGCCACCCTCGGCCTTGATCTTAGTTTCCAAGGGCGACTCTCATGCTTGACCTCTTAAAATATCACCACAATTCATGGCAATACTTCTTTGAGTTCAGTTCCAGAAATCAGTCTCTAAGGGGAATCACACAAGAATTCAAGCCCAGGTGGACCCAGTCATCTCTTCCAACCGTCACACAAATGACCACAATTAATACCAAAACACTCTCACATGGCCCTCCTCTTCTTCTATAAAGGCACTCATCATAACATCTGGCTGGAGGTTTCCATGAGGGGCACAGCCCAAGACAGTGTCCCAAATAAGCTCCCTTGCCACTCATTTGCCTAAATTCAGGGTGGCTTGGACACCCTTCTTGTGCACCAGGAGTGATCTGAAAGGGTAAAATAAATTGAAATTAAAGTGTAAAAGTTGAAGTGTAAAAGACCGGGTTTTGTAAAGTTTCTAAGCTGCAAGGCCTGAGTTAAAATGTAAAGGACCAGGTATTGTTAAGTTCCTATGCTACATGCAAAACCTGAAATTCCTGTAGCTTGTAGTACAATTCTGGACTGCCCAGTAAATATTCCCCCTGACCGCCTGGTTGTTTAATAACCTAGGACCCTGTGTGGCCTGGCACATAGGCATCGCAAGGCCTAAACCAATCTGTTTGAATGTGTACCTCGCTTTAGAACTCACCTATCACTCCCGCCTGACCTGTTCCTGCCAATGAATGAACTAATCATGTTTAGGAATTGTTGTTTGATTTTTCTGCGGTGTATGTTGATTTCTTAAAGGAGACTGTGATATATGTAAAGTCCCGCCCTCCCCAAAAAGTGTACTTACGAACTGCTCAACCCCTGCTCGGGGCTCTGGGCTGCTCTCCCTTCTTGAGTGAGCACGTAGCCCCAGCATGCTGGATTGGATCCTCAATGAACGCCTTTTTCTGTTGCATGAGCCGCGTTCTCTTGGTGGTCTCTTCCTCCGACGTTAACCGGACCCTTACATTTGGTGCGTTGGCCGGGAATCACGCGGCATAGGACAAGGACACCCCAACAGACCCCTCTGGAGGTAAGTAAGGCGCTTCTTTTCATTTTTCCTTCTGATCACTCAGAGCTTTTTGTTCAGGTTCCATTTTTGCGTTTTTGGTTTAGGTTGGCAGAGTGGCTTCCAGCGGAGAACGTAAGTTCCCCCTGTCAGTGGTGGACAAACGTGTCCTAAAGCCACAGGCCATGTCCTTGCAAGGGATGCCTTGGAGGACTCGGGGAGTGACGGATGTGCTCTCATTAGGTGAGGAGGGACGAATGAGCCCACATTAGGTGACTCTGCTGGCAACCCATCATATCTTGCTGACTACTTTTTTTCTCTCAGGTTGAATTCACTGTCTGTCTTTGTGGTCTAACCCATCAGGTTTTGCCAGTTACTAGGTTCTAATCTTTACTTCTGAACTCGTGTTAAATGTTAACTGTGTGTACATGTTTGTGTCACGTTTGTATTGTCCTTGTCTCTGTTTGAGAAACTCTCAATATGGGACAAAGCCATTCCATGCCTCTGTCCTTGAAGCCATTCCTGGTCCCTGCCTCCAATCCGACCCCTTCACCCAGGATCCTATCACTCAAACCTTCTACTCCTCCCCCTCTTCCCTCCATTCTCCCTGAGTCACAAGATTGTAGATCTTGGGGTTGTGAACAAACGGGAGCTGCATGATGGTCTTTGTGTGTCATTTTATCTGTGTTTCTGTTAAATGTGATGGCATTGTTTGGTCCGATGCAGAGTCCCGAGTTCCAACCTGCATTACATATGTGGAAGTTACTTTAGCTAAATTTTAAACTAATGCTTCTCCTGTGAGGGACCAAAAGTCAATAGAACCGCCAGTTTTTCTGTTCTCACCTTTTCACCTCTCTTAGCTGTGCTTTAAAGAACTTTGATAAACTTTACTCCCCTTTGTTAAGCAAGATTACGGAAGCAGTGATTTCTTTTCTTCCCGTAGTTGGATTGAGCATGCCCACTGCAGAGGGAAATGTCTGGGGTCTAAGAACTTTGATATCTCGCTTAAAGTTTTCTCAAAACCCTGTCCTCATTATTAAATTGGCATTAATTGGCTTTGGGATGGGAACCAAGCCTTCAGTCATAAATTTTGACACCCCAGAGGGGACTTTAAATAAACCCCACTCTGCCCTCTTGGGGAAGCCTAGCACTCAAAACAACTGAAGCAGAGAATGAAATTTTTGGGAGCTGACTACTGCAAAGTTGGGAGACATAGAATATGCCTGGTGCCTGGGGTCAAAGCAAACCAGAGGAACTAATCCTGTAAGTAAATGGTGAGGCTAAGGGACTCCCAGCAGCTGCCAGATCCATTTTGCTGTGGGGAACTCCCTTATTCCTTACGTGCACTTTAAGGATTTCTCCACCTGTGTTTACTTAACAAAAGGGACAATGAATGCATTAATATGTTGATATTATAGATTGTTTCTTGTGGATGATCTAGGGTGAATGTGTATCTAGAAATGATTGTTTTATTTTAACCATCTGGTATCTAAATGGGTTTCTAAAGCATTGCACTATCTTACAGTTAAAAGTTGGGTTTAAACAATTGTTTAGTTTGATTTCAGGTAGTTCATGCTAGGAAACTTAAATACTTAGGGTAAAAAAAAAATAAAGAGTTTTAATTTTGAACTAGACAGCCTGAAAAAATTTCACTAGATATATCAGTGCATTAACTTGGGAAGAGATAATAAATTATGATATGGTATCTATTCCCATCAGTGTGTAAGATTTTAAAAAATTGTACTAAATTAAAACGTTGGTCTGGCTTATTGAAATGACATTAATTAGCAACAGTCTTGGAAATTTTTAAAGCTTAATTTTGGATACACATGGTAGCATGTGGTTCTTTTTAAAAATTTTTCAGCCAATTTAATTTAACTTAATACTATTAGAAACTTCATAAGAAAGAAAGGGGCTTAATGATCCTATAGAAACTTCTTCTGATGGTCGCATTAATATTATCAAAAAATGATCCTATTTTCAGTTTTGTGTGAGCAAGTTTTTCTAGTGTAGAAAAATCTAAAGAAATAAAATTTTGAGAATTACATCTTAAACTTGCATCAAAATTTTCAACATCCAAACCTGGAAATTATGACTTATAGATAAATGCCTTAGGCGTGAGGTTTCTTCTCAGAATTCCAGTCTTTCCAGTTTTCCAGACCTCAGCCAGGACTTACTTTGATATGCAAATAAAAGAAGCCTGCAGCACTCAGCAGGAGACAGATAAAAAGAGTAAATGTGTCTTTTTACCTGAGCTCAAACTAGACCTAACCAAAAAAGTATATAATATGGTATTTACTAATTACTGGCCAGTCATCATTTTTAGGACTCTTGCTTTTCTTAGATTCTGTAATTTTTTTTTTTTTTTGAGCTCATGATCTTGATTCTGCTGATGGGTTAATGTTTTCTGATCAGTTCTATTTTTGATCGACTCTGGAGTTTTCAGCATTGCAATGGAGATTTCACCTGAAAAAAGCTACAAGGCCTTTACTATTGTGTTATGTGTTACATTTGTGTTACGTGTTGTATGTTGGTATGTCTGTATGTGTGTATGTCCATATATCATGCAGGGATATGACAATTGACAGATGAGGAGCGCTCATGAAAAATTTAAAAATGTATCCAAATGTCTTTGATTCACGTGATTCATATGTTTTAATTCAAATTGGGTAAACAGATAAAAATAAAGATGTCTTTAAAATTAGGCCTATAAGTTTTCTAGGTTTTCAAAAAGGCCCTAATAAAATGTAGATGTCTATAAAATAATCTGCTTAAATTCAGAAATTTAAAAGCATTGTATTGAAATGTGAACAGAAAGAGGTTAGTAGATGGAAAAGAGAAACTAAAAGGTTCTAGATATAGATATAATAGAGAAAAAACGTGTTTCTGGATAAGAGAGTCTATATGATTAAGTAATTAAAAGGGTTTAAGTAAATAATAAAAAAAGGTGTGTGTAACTTGGTTATATGTGTAAGTTTTGAGCAAGTAATCTTAAAAAATTAAACAGCTGGTAAAACAAGTACTGTTTTTATAAAATTGTGCCATGTTATTTCTTTAAAATCTAAACTTGTTTAATACAAAAACATCAATGTAATTGTGGTGTTAATGTGTTCATATCTTCCAGGTATACAAGTCTGTAAGGTAGAAGCTTGCAAAGACCATTGTATCAAGCTGGTGTTCTAAGGTTGTATGGTAATTCTAGGCTTAAAAGAAAAACATGTTGGAGATTTATGTATATCATTTGTGTTCTACAATTGGACTTGTTATCAATAAGATATGTACAGTTCCATGTTACTTTTTACACTGCGATACAATCTAAAAGTATTTTTAACTTAATGAGAGCCAAATCTGTGAAGGTTTTATTGTAAACTCAAAGGTAATGCCCATTCATTTCCATGTGAAAACTGTTTTCTTCAGGCTTCACAAAGGGGTGGCCTGAGACAAAGTCTTTCCTGATATTCAGGGCAACATAACAATAGGTAATCAAAAGGCCCAAAGCAGGGTTTCTCCACTGAGACTTTACTGGCTACACTGATATCTGAGTTTTCTGAGATGCTTGCCATTCCCTTCAGCTACCAGTACATGGCCATGTCACAGAGCTTGGAAGTGGTACATATATTTGACACAAAATCATGAGCCTATTCTGGAGAGTGGCCAGAATTCAGGAAGAAAACAGGAACGTAGGAAGATAGTTGGTGTTGCCCATTGATAAGGCAAGCCACACTCCATTCATAAATTGTGCCGGATGAATGCTGGGAAGTTTTCTCCTTGAGAGGATACACCCATTGAGGCATTATCTTTTCTAATGTCTACAACCACGAAAACAGTGGGATACACAGACCTAAAAACACTCGCCTTGTCAAAGGACTAACTAGAAACAGTCCACTCCAAACCAAACACACCCCCTTTCCTAACTATTCTCAGAACAAAAGAAAAAACCACAAACCCACACCCACAACCACAAAGGCACCTCCTTCCCCCAAGTGGGTCTGGAACTATCCAGAGTGTCCTCTGACTGGAGGGCCATACTATGTTCCCCAGAAATGGTCTGTCCTGTCTCAGTTCTGGACTCCTTGGCCAACTCTGTGAAGTTGTCAGGAGCCAGCAGTGAGCCTCTACCTGTTTTCTCCGGAAGGGCCCCTCTTCAGAATTTGTCTGGAATTTGGCCATTCTCACATAAGTAGGTACCACAGAAGACTGACTCTGTCCTTGGAAAATCCAAACAAGTGAGAACACTGGAACTGGTGCTGCGACTGGGCCTGGGTGCCTAGCTACCTGGAACCCAAATTTGGAGAGTTCCATCAACAAGGATGTGAGGTGAGGTCACTTCCTTTAGTAACTGAATGAGGTCACTGCCTTGGCAACCAATTTGTCCTAACATTTGCTTCCTAAGGTCTCATAACATGGAGGATGTCCCTACTTCCTGTGACACTTTCACAAGTTAGAATGGTAAAGAAACAATAGTCACCTGGGAACAGCTCTCCACACAGGCCTCTCCTCTACATTAAGAAGAGAGAATCTGATTCAGACACAACCCTTCATCCTGACCAGGCTGTTTGCCATGGAAGATGCCTTTTGCTCTCTCAGGTCCTTCATAGCTGCCTACATCTTCTCCAGGGATCATTTCTGCATGGAACTTTGAAGTTTTCAGCAGGTGGAAGATCCCCTGCATTCCTGTATTGTAAGACCAAATCTGTCCCTGCTTTTCTGAATACTTAGATTGAGGGAACAGTGTATGGTTAGGGTTAATAATATGTTCAATTAAAACCAAAATACTCCCACATGGCCCTCATATTCTTCCATGTAGACATTCATCATAACCTCTGGCTGGAGGTTTCCATAAGGGGCGCAGCCCAAGACAGTGTCCAAAATAAGTTCCCTTGCCCCTCATTTTCCTAAAGTCAGGGTTTCCTGGACACCCTTCCTGTAAACCAGGATTGATCAAATAGGCCTGGAAGTAATACGGCTCTGTTTCTTCATTTTGAAGCCTACTGACTGTGAGGTACAGATTCTTTATGTGATTTGGAGTCATGTGAGAACCCAAGCACTGCTGCAGGGCTTTGAAGAACTCATTTGTCTCAAAGGATCCCTATACTTACTTGATGGAGGTCAGGAACCTAACAGAGGAAGCAAGAGACTTCATCCACAATGACAGATCTTTTTGCCATTTTGGTTTTGGATGCACACATGGGATCTTTCTTTAGATCCATCAGGTGCTGAAAATCAAAGCCACAGCCTCTCTCAGAGCCGAAAGGATGTTTCAGACACATCCCTTTCCAAAGCAATTAAGCAAAGAGCCACAGGTGATGCTCATTCATTTCCAATTGAAAGCACTTTTCTTCAGGCTTCACAAACTGGTGGCCTGAGGAAAAGACCTTCCTGACATTCAGGTCAACAGAACAGTAGGTAAGCAAAAGGCACAAAGCATTGTTTCTCTACTGAGACTTTACTGGTCACACTGATATCCGAGTTTTCAGAGATGCTCCCAATTCCCTTCATCTATCCAGTACATGGCCATGTCACAGAACTCGACGGAGGTCCATATCTTGGACAAAAAAACATGAGCCTATTCTCGAGAGTGGCCAGAATTCAGGAAGAAAACAGGAACTAAGGAAAGAAGTAGGTGTTGTCCATATAAGGCAAGCCACAGTCCATTCATAAATTGGGAAGGATGTGTGCTGAGATGCTTTCTACTAGACAGGACACATCCATTGATGCAATCACTTTTCTAATATCTACAACCACGGAAAAAGTGGGATACACAAACATAGAAACACTCGCCAAGTCAAATGACTTACTAAAAACAGTCCACTCCAAACCAAACATACTGCCTTTCCTACCTATTCTCAGAACATGATAAAAAAACACAAATTCACATCCACAACCACAAAGGCACCTCCTTCCCCCAAGTAGGTCTGTGACTATCCAGAGTGTCCTCAGACTGATGGGCCTTACTCTGCTCCCTCGAAATGGACTGTCCTGTCTCAGATCAGGTCTCCTTTACCAACTCTGTAAAGTTTTCAGCATCAATCAGTGAGTCACTACCTGCTTTCTCAGGAAAGGCCCCTCTTCAGAGCTTTCCTGGCATTTAGCCATCCACACATCAGTATGTACCAAAAAGACTGACTCTGTCCTTGGTAAATCCAAACAAGTGAACCCACTGGGACTGGGACTGGGACTGGCTCTGAGTGCCTGGCTTCCTGGATCCCAAGTTCAGAGAGTTCCATCACCAAGGAAGTGAGGTAGGTCACTTCCTTCAGGAACTGAATGAGGTCACTACCTTGGTAACCACTTTATCCTAACATTTGCTTCAAAGGGTCCCACGAGAGAGAGGCTTCCCCTACTTCCTGTGTCACATTCACAAGATAGAATGGTATATCAACCATAGGCACATGTTAACAGCTCTCCACACAGACCTGGTTTGGTCCATCTTCTCTACTTTAAGAAAAGAGAGGCTTATTCAGACACATCGCTTCATCCTGACCAGGTATTTTACCAAGGAAGATTACTGTTGCTCTCTCAGGTCCTTCATAGCTGCCTACATCTTCTTCAGGGTTTATTTCTACATGGAACTTGAGGTTCTCAACAGGTGGAAGATCCCCTACCTACCTGTATTATAACACCAACTCTGTCCCTGGTCTTTGTAAAGTTAAATTGAGGGAACAGTGCATGGTTAGGGTTAATAACATGTTCAATTTGGGTTAGGAATCATTCTGCGAGATGAATAATGGTATTGGGGACCTCCGATATTTACAAGCATATATAGGTGTAATATAAGTATGAATACAGAAATCTAGGAAAGATTTGAAACCCAGATGAACACTGGGCCCTTGATTGGGATACTTAGCTTTGAATTATTTCCGCAAAGTTGTCTCAAATAAATCGTTATACAATGGCATAGGACCTTGTACCTTGGATGACTGAATGAGGAAGAGATCCTCCAGACAAAAAGGGATAGTTCCAAAAGTTATTTAGATATAGGGTTTTGGTTAGAGAGTGAATGCAAATGTCAGCATATGTGAAGAGTCAGTCACAGTGATGAACTGGGGAAAATGTGTAGGAAAGCAGATATCAATAGAGACATTAGGAAATCAGGGAAAGTACAAAGTGAGTAATAGGATAAGACGTTTTTAACAGGGTTGAGTTTGAATATATAATCTTAGGAAGAAACAAATATGTAGTCACCAATAGGAATGATATTTGAGATCATTAGTTAATCAGGACATGGATGTTGTTAGTAATACATGCTCACATTAAATTTAGGCTTTGGTACAATCATAAGGGTGTCCGTTGCATTTTTTGTCAGGAATATTACTGTGATGAAATGTAAAAGTATATCAGGTGACTACAGTATTTCTTCAAACATTTCTGAAAGCAACATTTTAAGACTTATAAATTAGTATTGGGGACACAAGTACGTGTACCCTGTGCCTATGATTATAAAGATGATGCCTTAATAGACCATACTGTAAATAAATAATATAACTTGATCAAACTTTAAATAATGGATTGAATCGATATCTGAAAATATATAGGAAATCTTATATTGATATACATAAGTTCATTCTAACCAGTTATACATCTAATGGTAATTTTAGCATTATGGTTTATCATGAAGAGTGTGGGAGTTTTGCTTCAAAAATGATTATGGAAATCGAAAATAATGTGTTTGGAAATAATCTCATGAAAAGTACAGTCAAGAAACATGGAGGAATACATATATTCTGAAGCAGGAAGTAATTGCAAGTGAACCAAATGCGTACAGATTTGTTAACTTGTGGATGAAAAGTTTTATCTTATAATGTCCATAAACTGAAGAAATAGTAATGTACCAGTGTTGAATAAAAATGAACTTCAAAATACACATCATGTCCCATAGGATTTTACTTGCATTGATGTTAAACTGGGTCTGTTACTGTACAAATATTAGGATTTGTAAGCACCTTTCACCGAAGTTAGTTTTCAGTACTGGGAAATAAATATGTATTTCATGTGGATGAATATTTCTGAGAATAATTTTGTGAAAATTTGATTATAAATCCACATATAGGAACATGAGTTAAATTAGTGAGTTTAAAATAAGACACATATATTTCATATTTTGAATAATCTGGAGAAAAAAAAAATATATATATATATAAAGATACAAACACAGACATTAAAATGTAGTAATATGTATGCCAATCAAAATTCATCATGAAATATATATCATCCTCATATCCAAAACTATTCTTTTTACTGAGCATGGATTTATGTATAATGCTGTTCATCTAGGAAATTCACCAATATGTTGAATTTTCAGTTCCATCAGTATTTAGGGGGAGTGATCTCTTCTCACAATTTGTATCTTCCTAAAACAGCAAGCTCACAAGAATGTACGTGTGATACCAGGTAGGATACTAAATATGCATAATAAATTTCATGAGATGAATAGGGTACAGAGAAAGGGAGACAGAAATGTACATATGTGTTAACTTTAAAAACTCATGGAGAAGTATTACAATGAAAAGTTGACTAGATTTATAACACATTCACTTGATAAAGCAGAAGGCAAGTCCTAGTATACACCATGCCTCCTATGAACGGCTTGTATTTCTATTCTGTTAGGTTTCTTTTTCTACATCATATTGAGATTAGTAGTCAGAGTCTAGTAGGGTATGGGTTAGTGACAGGGATTCAGTATTTCTAATGGAAAATAGGAAAATGAATCTAATGTGTATGCAAATATTTGCTAGACAAAAATCTTCCCACTGTCCTCCAAAACAATGCCTTGATATTTCCTTCGCCACAAGTAATACACAATTAGTGGAGAAGAGTTTGAAAGTCTGTGAATATATATCTGGAAAAGAAAATGCTCAGGAGTTCACAACCTTGGAGGTGGTAGTGGAATTTCCAAAAGTAAGGTACAGGGTAAACACTCTACAAACATGGAACTCTGGTGGCCTAATGAGTTTTTGAGAAACTGCCTCTGAGTTTGGGCCCTTGAAAAATTTGTTGTTGTCAGGAGCTTTAGCTTCCTTTGTATTGAGACCATCAAACCTGGGTCGGCATCTATGTGACCTGGATGACATGGTTCCTTATATGCTATTGAACATGAGGCAGAAGTTCTGAATTTTCCCTTTGTTAGTAAACTGAGGACACTGGGGTCTAAGTGTCTAACCATGTGATCTGTGAAGCCATTTGGTCATACTCCACTTTTCGTGGTGTTTCTTACTGCTGCACTGGGAGTTTGGTATTGGCTTCACGTAATACAAGGAGAAAAACTGGGACACAGTGCTAGAGGGAGTGCTCTCACGTGTAGTGGTTGAGGGTCTGCAGGAGAATGCACCAACCAGGCTTCTATCCCAAAAAGCTTGCACCCATGTCGATAGCAACCTGATTCTGAACATTGCCCTGAAACCTCTCCATATAACAAGGTCCCTTTACTTGTAAGGTTCTGCTGGCTGCACCATGTCAGTCAGGGGTCATTTGGAAACCAATGGCAGAACCACGTGTCCCCACGACAGATGTTTTATCATACACCTGCCCACCACTGCTCTGGGCCCACTAGTCAGCAGGCTCCAACTTTCTGGCATCTCTGTTCTCACCATTTTCATGAAACCCAGTCAATCAATGCAATGTCTGGTACACTCGTGATCAGCAACAGATATCCAAAGGTTCTCCAGTGCCACCTGTTCATGGGAATTTAAAAAATTCATGGTATTTATATAGCCAATTTTCAAGGATGAAGTTGGAGGCACTGTGGCTTTCAATTTATTCAGGAACCATGAAATGGTGAGGAAGATTATTTCAATTAAAGCTCAGGAGAACTCTCAGAGGCAAGGCTTCCCAAAGAGTGGCCAAAAGGTCACATTAAGCCAGGCCCATTGAGGTCTACAATTGAGGTCCATGTGTGTTTTGACTCTCAACAATGGCTGCCACGTCTTTCTGAATAAAGTCATGTGATATCCTGGCTGAGATTCCCAGTGCTCTTTGGAAAGCTATCCTGGGCCTAGATCTCAGTCTCCAAGGGCAACTCTCATGTGTGGCCTCCTAAGATCCCAACACAATTCATGTCGATACTTCTCTGAGTTCATTTCCAGAACTCAGTCTCTAAGGGGAATCACTCCAGAGTTCAAGCCCATGTGGACCCAGTCATCTCTTCCAACTACCACACAAATGACCACAATTAAATCAAAACACTCCCACATGGCCCTCATCTTCTTCAATATAAACTCTCATCATAACCTCTTGCTGGAGGTTTCCATGAGGGGCGCAGCCTAAGACAGTGTCCAAAATAAGCTCATTTGCCCCTTATTTGCCTAAATTCAGGGTGGCCTGGAAACCCTTCCTGTGAATCAGGTGTGATCAAATAGGCCTGCCATTAATACTGCTCTACTTCTCCAATTTGAGGCCTACTCTCTGTGGGGCATAGATTCTTTATGTGAATTGGGGTCATGAGAAAACCCAAGCACCTATGGGCTACCCTCTGCAGGGCTTTGAAGAACCCATTTCAGTGAGTCTAGGAGTTGGACCAAAAGTTCTTTAGATATAGGGGTTTCGTTAGAGAGTGAATGTAAATGTCAGCATATTTCAAGAGTCAGTCACAGTGATGAACTGGGGAAAATGTGTAGGAAATCAGATATCAATAGAGACATTAGGAAATCAGGCAAAGTACAAAGTGAGTGATAGGATGAGACATTTTTAACAGGGTTCAGTTTCAATATTTAATCTTAGGAAGAAACAAATATGTACTCACCAATAGGAATGATATTTGAGATCATTAGTTAATCAGGACATGGATGTTGTTAGTAATACATGCTCACTTTCAATATAGGCTTTGGTACAATCATAAGTGTGTCCGTTGCATTTTGTGTCAGGAATATTACTGTGATGAAATGTATATGTATATCAGGTGACTAGAGTATTTCTTCCAATATTCTTAAAGCAATATTTTAAAGACTTATAAATTAGTATTTGGGATACAAATAGGTATACCATCGGTCTATGAATATAGAGATGATGCCTTAATAGACCATACTGTGAACAAATAATATAACTGGTTCAAACTTTAAATAATGGATTGAATTGATATCTGAAAATATATAGGAAATCTTATATTGATATACATAAATTCATTCTAACCAGTTATACATCTAATGGTAATATTAGCATTATGGTTTATCATGAAGAGTGTCTGAGTTTTGCTTCAAAAATGATTATGGAAATCAAAAATAATGTGTTTGGAAAGAATCTCATGAAAAGAACAGTCAAGAAACATGGAGGAATACATGTGTTCTGAAGTAGGAAGTGATTGAAAGTGAACTAAATGCCTATAAATTTGTGAAATTGTGGATGAAAGAATATATCCTATTATGTCCATAAACTGCAGAAATAGTAATGTATCAGTGTTGAATAAAAATGAACTTCAAAATACACATCATGGTCCCATAGGTGTCTACTTGCATTGATGTGAAACTGGGTCAGTCACTGTGGAAATATTACGATCTGTATGCACCATTCACTGAATTTAGTTTTCAGTACTAGGAGATAAATATGTATTTAAGGTGGATGAATATTTCTAAGAATTATTTTGTGAAAATTTGATTATAAATCCACATACACACACATGAGTAAATTTAGAAAGTGTATAATAAGACACATATATTTCATATTTTGGAAAATCTAAAGAGAGTAGATATCTATATCTATATAGATAGATAGATAGTTAGATAGATAGATAGATAGATAGATAGATAGATACTCACATACACAGACATTAAAATGTAGCAATATATATGCCATTCGAAAATCATAATAAAATAGATATCATCCACGTATCCAAAAATATTCATTTTACTGAACATTTATTTATGCATAATATTGTTCATCTAGGAAATTCACCCATATGTTGAATTTCCAGTTCCATCATTATTTAGAGGGAGTGATCTCTTCTCACAATTTGTATCTTCCAAAATAAGCGAGCTCACAAGAATGTACATGTGATACCAGGTAGAATTCTAAAGATGCATTAAAAAATACATGTGATGAATAGGCTACAGAGAAAGGGAGACAGAAATTTACATATGTGTTAATTTTAAAAACTCATGGAGAAGTATTACAATGAAAAGTTGACTATATTTATAACACATACCGTTGATAAAGCCGAAGGCAAGTCCAAGTATACACCATGCCTCCTATGAAAGGCCTGTATTTCTATTCTGTTAAGTTTCTTTTTCTCCATCATATTTGGATTAGTAGTCAGAGTCTAGTAGGGTATGGGTTAGTGTCAGGGATTCAGTATTTCAAATGGAAAATATGAAAATGAATCTAATGTGTATGCAAATATGTGCTACACAAAAATCTTCCCACTCTCATCCAGAACAATGCTTTGACATTACCTTCGCCCCAAATAAGACACAATTAGTGGAGAAAAGTTAGAAAATCTGTGAATACATATGTGGAAAGAAAAATGCTCAGGAGTTCACAAACTTGTAGGAGGTAGAACGGGTTACAAAAAGGGAGAGGGTAAACACTCCACAAACAGGGAGCTCTGCTGGCCTAATGACTTTTTGAGAAACTGCCTCTGAGGTCGGGCAGTTAAAATATATATTGTTGTCAGGAGTTTTAGCTTCCTTTGTAGTGAGACCATCAATTCTGGGTCTCCATCTATGTGACCTGGATGACATGGTTTTTTGTTTTCTAGTGAACATGAGGCAGCAGTGCTGAATTCTCTCTTTGTAGGTAAACTTTGGCCACTGGGGTCTAAGTATCTAACTGTGTTGTCTGTAGAACCATTTGGTCATTATCCACTTTTGTGGTGTTTTTTACTGCTGCACTGTGAGTTTGGTATTGGCTTCACGAAATACAAGGAGTTCTACTGGGACACAGTGCTGGAGGATGTACTCTCACGTGTGGTGGGTTAGTAAAATGCACCAGTGAGGCTTCAATCCCACATAGCTTTTCAACTTGACAATAGCAGCCTGATTCTGACCTTTGGCAGGAATCCTCTCCATATAACAAGATGCCCTTACATAGAAGTGTCTACTGGCTTTACCATGTCAGTCACAAGTCTTTCTAAGCCAATGGCAGATCCACGTGGCCCCACCACAAATGTTTTTTTCACACACCTACACTCCTCTGCTCTAGGCCCACTAGTCTGCAGGCTCCAACTTTCTGGCATCTATGTTCTACACTTTTTTCATGAAACCCAGTCAATCAAGGCACTGTCTGGTACAATCATGATCAGGAACAGGACATTCAGAGGTTCTCCAGTGCAACCTGGTCATAGTAATTTCAAAAAATTCATGGTATTTATCTAGATATTTTTCAATAATGAAGTTGGAGGCACTGTGGGATTTAATTTATACAGGAACCATTAAAAGGTGAGGAATCTCATTTTAATGAAAGCTCTGGAGAACTTTCACAGGCAAGGTTTCCCAAAGAGTGGGAAAAATGTCACATGAAGCCAGGCCCATTGAGGTCTACAATGTGAATTCCATGTGTGTTTTGACTCTCAACTATGGCTGACCATCTTTCAAAATAAAATCTTGTGATATCCTGGCTGAGATTCCCAGTGCTCTTTGGAAAGTCACCCTGGGCCTAGATCTCAGTTTCCAATGGCGAATCTCATGCGTGGCCTCCAAAAATCCCAACACAATTCATGGCAATACATCTCTGAGTTCAGTTCCACAACTCAGTCTCTAAGGGGAATCACAACAGAGTTCAAGCCCAGGTGGACCCAGGCATCTCTTCCAATTGCCACACAAATGATGACAATTAAAACCAAAACACTCCCACAGGGCCCTCTTCTTCTTTTATATAGACACTAATCATAAACTCTAGCTGGAGGTTTCCATGAGGGGCACAGCCCAAGACAGTGTCAAAAATAATCTCACTTGCCCCTCATTTGCCTAAAGTCAGGGTGGCCTGGACAACATTCCTGTGAAACAGAAGTGATCATATAGGACTGCTGTTAATACTGCTCCACTTCTCAAATTTGAGGCCTACTGACTGTGGGGTATAGATTCTTTGTGTGAATTGGAGTCATGAGAAAACGCAAGCACCTATTGTCCAACCTCTGCAGGGCTTTGAAGAACTCATTTGACACAAATGATCCCTATTCTCACTTGATGGAGGTCAGAAATATTACATAGGAAGGCGAGAGGCTTCATCCAAAATGACTGATCTTTTTTCCATTTTGGTTTTGAATGCCCACATGGGATCTTTCTCTAGACCCATCAGGTGCTGAAAATCTAAACCACAGGCTCACACAGGGCCAAGAGGCTGATTCAGACAAATCTTTTTCCAAAGCAATAAAGTAAAAAGCCACAGGTGATTCCCATTCATTTCCATTTGAAAACTCTTTTCTTCAGGCTTCACTAAGGTTTGGCCTGAGGCAAAGACCTATCTGACATTCAGAGCAACAGAACAATAGATAATCAAAAGCCCCCAAGCAGGGTTTCTCCTAGGAGACTTTCCTGGTTACTCTGATATGTGAGTTTTCTGAGATGCTCGCCATTCTCTTCAGCTATCCAGTACATGGCCATGTCACAGAGCTTGGAGGTGGTACGTATCTTGTACAAAAATACATGATACTAATCTTGAGAGTGGCCAGAATTCAGGAAAAAAATGAGAACTTAGGTAGATAGCAGGTGTTGCCCATGGATAAGGCAAGCCTCAGTCCATTCATTAATTGGGAAGGATGCATACTGGGAAGTTTTCTACTAGACAGGACACACCCAATGAGCTATTTTCTTATCTAATATCTACAAAGAAAAACACAATGGGATACACAGACACAGAAACAGTCTCCTTGTCAAATGACTTACTAGAAACAGTCCACTCCAAACCAAACAAACTTCCTTTTTTACCTATTCTCAGATCATGTGAAAAAACCACAAACACAAACCAACACCCACTAATGCACCTCCTTCTTCCAAGTAGGTCTGTGACTATCTGGAATGTCCTCTGACTGGTAGGACATACAATGTTCCCCAGAAATGGCCTTTCTGTCTCAGATCTGGTCTCCTTGGTCAAATCTGTGAAGTTGTAAGGACGCAGTGGTGAGCCAATTCCTATCCTCTCAGGAAAGACCCCTCTTCAGAGCTTTCTTGGTATTTGGCAACCCTTACATCAGTAGGTACCAAGAAAGACTGACTCTGTTCCTGGAAAATCCAAAGAAATGAGCCCACTGCAACTGGGACTGGGACTGGCTCAGGGTGCCTTGCTTCCTGGATCACAAAATTCAGAGAGCTCCATCACCAAGGAAGTGAGGTGAGGTCACTACCTTCAGAAAATGAATGAGGTCACTGTCTTGGCCACCACTTTGTCCTAACAGTTTCTTCCTATTGTCTCCTGACATGGAGGCTGCCCTACTTCCTGTGATACTTTCTCATGTTAGAATGGTATAGAAACCATAGTCACCTGGGAACAGCTCTCCACACAGGCCTGGTTTGGTCCATCTTCCCTACATTAAGAATAGAGAGGCTGACTCAGACACATCTTTTCATCCTGACCATGTTTTTTGCCATGGAATATGACTTTTGTTCTCTCAGGTCCTTCATAGCTGCCTGCATCTTCTCCAGGGATCATTTCTGCATGGATTTTGAGGTACTCAGGAGTTGGAAGATCTCCTAACTTCCTGTATTGTAATACCAACTTTGTCCCTGCTCTTCTGTAAAGTGAGATTGACAGAACATTGTATGGTTAGGATTAATAGCATGTTCGATTTGGGTTGGAAATCATTCTGCTGGATGAATAATGGTATTGGGAACTAGCGATATTTATAAGAATATAGAGGTAGAACATAAGTATGAAAACAGAAATCTAGGTAATATTTGAAGCCCAGAAGGATTTGGACCCTTGATTGGGATCCTTAGCTTGAGTTATGTTTTGCACCGAGGTCTCAGTTAAATTGATATACAATGGCATAAGACCCTGTACCTCAGATGATTAAATGTAGAAGAGATCATCCAGTCAAAAAGGGATTGTGTGTAGGATTAGGAAGATAGTCAGTAGGTTTAGAAGGAAGAGTGAGTCTAGGATTTGGACCAAATGTTCTTTAGCAATAGGGTTTTGGTTAGAGAGTGAATATAAATGACACCATATGTGAAGAGTCAGGCACAATGATGAACTGGGGAAAATATGTAGGAAAGCAGACATCAATAGAGACATTAGGAAATCAGGCAAAGTATAACGTGATAGGATTAGACATTTTCAACAGGGTTGAGGTTGAATACATAATCTTAAGAAGAAACCAATTTGTAGTCACCAATAAGATTGACATTTGAGAGCATTAGGATATATTTAGTAATCCATGTTCACATTCCATTGAGGCTTTGGTACAATCATAAGGGTGACCTTCGCATTTTGTGTCCAGAATATTACTGTGATAATATGTATATGAAGATCAGGTGACATGAGTATTTCTTCCACCATTTCTGGGGGAAATATTTTGAAAAGATATAAATTAGTACTGGGGATACTAATCGGCTTACCCTGTGTTGATGAATATAGAGATGATGCATTAATAGACCATACTGTGAATAAATTATATGACTGGTTCCAAATTTAAATAATGGATTGTATTGATATCTGAAAAAATAGAGGAAATCATTTATTGATATACATACATTCATTCCAACCACTTATATATCTAATGGTTATATTAGGGTTACCGTTTATCATAAATAGTGTGTGAGTTTTGCTTCAAAAATGATTATGGAATCGAAAATAATGTCTTTAGAAAGAAGTCTAGTGAAAAGACCAGTCAAGAAACATGGAGAAATATAAGTGTTCTGAAGGAGGAAGTGATTGAAAGTGAACCAAATGTTTATAAATTTGTGAACTTGTGAATGAAAGGATAATTTATGATGTCTATAAACTGAAGAAATAATAACGTACCAGGTTTGATTAAAATAAACTTTAATAAACACATCATATCCAATAGGAATCTACTTGCATTGATGTTAAACTTGGTCAGTTACTGTAGAAATATTAGGATTTGTAAGCACCCTTCCCTGAAGTTAGTTTTCAGTACTAGGAAACAAATATTTATTTCAGTGGATGTATATTTCTGAGAATAAACTTTTTAAAAGTTGATTATAAATCCACATATATGAATATGAATGAATTCAGGCGGTGTATAAGAAGACACATATATTTCATATTTTGGTAAATCTGGAGAATATATATATATATATATATATATATATATATATATATATATAATGTATATATAGACACACAAACACACACATTATAATGTAGCAATATATATGCCAATTGAAATTCATCATGAAAAATAACTCATCCGCATATCCCAAAATATTGATTTTACTGAACATGAATATGTGTATAGTGTTGTTCATCTAGGAAGCTCACCCATGGGTTGAATTTTCAGTTAAAACAGCGTTTAGGAGGAGTGATCTCTTCTCACAATTTGTATCTGCCAAGTCAGCCACCTCACAAGAATGTATATGTGAAACCAGGTAGGATTCTATTTGTGCATATAAAAATACATTTGCTTAATAGGCTACAGAGAAAGGGAGACAGGAATTCACATTTTTCTTAACTTTAAAAACACATGGAAAATTATTTCAACAAATAATTGACTAGATTTATAACTCCTACCTTATATCATGCAAAAGGTAATTCCAACTATACACCATGCTTCTTCTGAAATGCTTGTATTTCTATTCTGTTTGGGTTATTTTTCTCCATTATATTAGGATTAGTAGTCAGAGTTTAGTAGGGTATGGGTTAGTGTCAGGGATTCAGTATTTCAAACAGAAAATTGGAAAATGAATCCAATGTGTATGCAAATATGTGCTACAAAACAATCTTCCCTCTCTCATCCAGAACAATGACTTGACATTCCTTTTGCCCCAAGTAAGTCAGAATTAGAGGAGAAGAGTTAGAAAATCTGTGAATATATATTTAGAATGGAAAATGCTCAGGAGTTCACAACCTTGGAGTTGATAGAGCAGTTTCCAAAAGTAAGTGACATGGTAAACACTCCACAAACATGGAGATCTGCTGGCCTAAACACTTCTTGAGAAATTGCCTCTGAGCTTGGGCACTTGAAATATATGTTGTTTTCAGGAGCTTTAACTTCCGATGTAGTGAGACCATCAAAGCTAGGTCTGCATCTCTGTGACCAGGAGGACATGGTTTCTTATTTTCCAATGAACATGAGGCAGCAGTGCTAAATTCTCTCTTTGTAGCTAAATTGTGGCCATGGGGGCTAAGTGTCACCCCATGTGGACTGTGAAGCCATTTGGTCATCCTCGACTTTTCATTGTGTTTCTTGCTGCTGCACTGGGAGTTTGGTATTTGCTTCACGAAATACAAGGAGTTCAAGTGGGACACAGTGCTGGAGGGAGTTCTGTCACGTGTGGTGGGTCAGTGTCTGCATGAGAATGCACCAACTAGGCTTCTATCCCACATAGCTTGCCCCTTGACCATAGCAACCTGATTCTAAACATTGCCGTGAAAAATCTCCATATAACAAGATGCCTTTATATAGAAGGGTCTGCTGGCTGCACCATGTCTGTCTCAAGGCATTTGAAAGTCAATGGCAGATCCACAGGCCCCACCACAGATGTTTTATCACCCACCTGCACACCACTGCTCTAGGCCCACTACACATCAGGCTCCAACTTACTGGCATCTCTGTTCTACACCATTTTCATGATACCTAGTCAATCAAGGCACTGTCTGGTATACTCATGATCAGCAACAGGACATCCAAAGGTTCTCCAGTGCCACCTGGTCATGAGAATTTCTAAAAATTCATGGTATTTATCTAACTATTTTTCACAGATGAAGTTGTTGGTACTGTGGGTTTCAATTCATTCAGGATCCATTAAATGTTGAGGAAGCTCATTTTAATGAAGGATCTGGAGATCTCTCACAGGCAAGGCTTCCCAAAGAGTGGCCAAATTGTCACATGAAGCCAGGCCCATTGAGGTCTCCAATGTGAGGTCCATGTGTGTTTTGACTCTCAACGATGGCTGCCAGGTCTTTCAGAATAAAACCTGTGATATCCTAGCTGAGATTCCCAGTGCTCTCTGGAAAGCCTCTCTGGGCCAAGATCTCAGTTTCCAAGGGCGACTCTCATGTGTGGCCTCCTGAAATCCCAACAACATTCATGGCAATACTTCTCTGAAGTCAGTTCCAAATCTCATTCTCTAAGGGGAATCACACCAGAGTTCAAGCCCAGGTGGACCCAGTCATCTCTTCCAACTACCACACAAATGACCACAATTAAAACCAAAACACTCCCACATGGCCCTCATCTTCTTCCATATAAACACACATCATAACCTCTGGATGGAGTTTTCCATGAGGGGCACATCCAAACCAGTGCCCAAAATAAGCTCCCTTGCCCCTCATTTGCCTAACATCAGGGTTGATTGGACACGCTTCCTGTGAACCAGCAGTGATCAAATAGGCCTGCCGTAAATGCTCCACTTCTCCACTTTGAGGCCTTCTTACTGTGGGGTTTAGATTCTTTTTTTTCTAAATTTTTTTTGGAAATTTAATTGGAAAGTTAAAAAAAATTGTTTTGCAGAATATTAAATTTCTAATGGCAAAGCCTTCACCTTGTTTGTGAAGGAAACCTTGATGCCTTGCTAATCTGGTTATATGGAGACACTCAAAATTTTCTGTTACATACTACATGGATGAATGGCTAAAGCACATAGTTTTTTAAAACTGAAAGGCAGATACCAGCAAGTAAGATAACAAATAAAAGACAATTTTATTAAAAAATAAAGTTGTTATATGACTCAAATATTGGAAATTCAATTCTTTTTTTTTGGTTGTTCAAAACATTATAAAGCTCATGATATATCATCTTTCATACATTTGACTTAATTGGGTTATGAACTCCCATTTTTACCCCAAATACAAATCGCAGAATCACATCAGTTACACACTCACGTTTTTACATAATAGCATACTAGTTATTGTTGAATTCTGCTACCTTTCCTATCCCCTACTATTCCCCCTCCCCTCCCATCTTCCCTCTCTACCTCATCTGCTGTTGTTTAATTCTCTCCCTTGTTTTCCCCTCTTTAGCCTCACAACCTCTTATATGTAATTTTGTGTAACATTGAGTAGTCTCCTACCATTTCCATATAATTTTCCTTCTCTCTCCCTTTCTCTCCCCCCACTCATCTCTGTTTAGTTTTAATATTTTTCTCATGTTCTTCCTCCCTGTTCTGTTCTTATTTGCTCTCTCTATATAAAAGGAAACATTTGGCATTTGTTTTTTAAGGATTGGATAGCTTCGCTTAGCATAATCTATTCTAATGCCATTAATTTCCCTGCAAATTCTATGATTTTGTCATTTTCAGTGCTGTGTAATACTCCATTGTGTATAGATGCCACATTTTTATTATCCATTCGTCTATTGAAGGGCATCTAGTTTGGTTCCACAGTCTAGTTATTGTGAATTGTGCCGCTATGATCATCGATGTGGCAGTATCCTTATACTGCTCTCTATTAAGATCCTCAGGGAAGAGTCTGAGAAGGGCGATATCTCGGTCAAATGGTGGTTCCATTCCCAGCTTTCCCAGGAATCTCCATACTGCTTTCCATATTGGACTCTCCAATTTGCAAGCCCACAAGCAGTGTACAAGTGTACCCTTTACCCCACATCCTCACCAACACTTATTGTTGTTCGACTTCATAATGGCTGCCAATCTTACTGGAGTGAGATGGTATCTTAGGGTGGTTTTGATTGCATTTCTCTGCTACAGATGGTGAGCATTTTTTCATGTACTTGTTGATTGATTGTATGTCCTCCTCTGTGAAGTGTCTGTTAAGATCCTTGGCCCATTGTTGATTGGGTTATTTGTTATCTCATTGTTTAATTGTTTTGAGTTCTTTGTATATTCTAGATATTAGGGCTCTATCTGAAGTCTAAGGGGTAAAAATTTGTTCCCAGGATGTAGGCTCTCTATTTAACTCTCTTATTGTTTCTCTTGCTGAGAAAAAACTTTTTTAGATTAAGTAAGTCCCATTTGTTTATTCTTTTTATGAACTCTTGGGCTATGGGTGTCCTATTAAGGAATTTGGAGCCCAACCCCACAGTATGTACATCGTAGCCAACTTTTTCTTCTATCAGATGCAGTGTCTCTGATTTTATATCTGGCTCCTTGATCCATTTTGAGTTAACTTTTATGCATTGTGAGAGAAAGGGATTCCGTTTCATTTTGTTGCATATGAATTTCCAATTGTCCCTGCACCATTTGTTGAAGATGCTATCCTTCTTACATTGCATGCTTTTAGGCCCCTTTTCAAATATAAGAAAGTTGTAATTTTGTGGATATGTCTCTGTGTCCTCTATTCTGTACCATTGGTCCATCTGCCTGTTTTGATACCAGTACCACACTGTTTTTGTTACTATTGCTTTGTAGTACAGTTTGAACTCTGGATTCACACTTCCTGCTTAGAATTGCTTTCGCTATTCTGGGTCTTTTGTTGTTCCATATGAAATTCATGATTACTTTATCTATTTCTACAAGAAATGCCATTGGGTTTTTGATTGGCATTGCATTAAACCTGTAGAGAACTTTGGGTAATATCGCCATTTTGATGATGTTATTTCTGCCTATCCATGTACAGGGCATATTTTTCCATCCTCTAACATCTTCTTCTATCTCTCTCTTTAGGGTTCTGTAGTTTTCATTGTATAAATCTTTCACCTCTTTGGTTAGGTTGATTCCCAAGTTTTTTATTTTCTTTGAGTATACTGTAAATGGAGTGGTTTTCCTCATTTCCATTTCAGAAGTTTTGTTGCTGATATACAGGAATGCCTTTGATTTATGCGTGTTGATTTTATATCCTGCCAATTTGCTGAATTCATTTATTAACTCTAGCAGTTTTTTTGTAGACCCTTTTGGGTCTGTTAAATATATTATCATGTCATCCACAAATAGCGATAATTTAAGTTCTTCTTTTCCTATTTTTATGCCTTTAATTTCCTTTGTCTGTATCATTGCTCTGGATAGTATTTCAAGAACTAAATTAAATAGAAGTGGTGATAGAGGGCATCCATGTCTTGTTGCAAATTTTAGAGGGAATGCCTTCAGTTTTTCTCCATTTAGGATGATGCTAGCCTGAGGTGTAGCATATATAGCTATTACCATGTTGAGGTAAGTTCCTGTTATTCCTAGTTTTTATAGAGTTTTAAACAAAAAGGGATGCTGTGCTTTGTAGAATGCTTTTTTTGCATCTATCGAGATGATCATATGGTTCTTCTCTTTAAGTCTATTGATGTGATGGATTACATTTATTGATTTCCGTATATTGAACCAGCCTTGCATCCCTGGGATGAATCCCTCTTGATCATGAAGCACAATTTTTTTAAATGCTTTTGTTTTTTATTTGCCAGGATTTTATTTAGAATTTTTGCATCCAAGTTTATTAGAGATATTGGTCTGTAGTTTTCTTTCTTTGAAGTGTCTTTGTCTGGTTTTGGGATCAGGGTGATGTTGGCCTCATAGAATGAATTTGGAAGAACTCCTTCTTTTTCTATTTTTTGAAATAGCTTGAAAAGTATTGGTATTAATTCATCTTTGAACGTTTTGTAGAACTCTGCTGTATAACCATCTGGTCCAGGGCTTTTTTTGGTTGGTAGTCTTTTGAAGGTTTCTTCTATTTCTTCCTTTGTTATTGGTCTATTTAAATTGTGTGAGTCTTCCGGACTCAAACTTGGCAGATCATATGACATAAGAAATTTATCAATATCTTCATTATCTTCTGTTTTATTGGAATATGGGGTTTCAAAATACTTTCTAATTATCATCTGAATTTCTGTAGTGTCTGTTGTGATGTTGCCTTTTTTATCCCATATGTTAGTAATTTGAGTTCTCTCTCTACTTCTCTTCATTAGCATGGCTAAGGCCCTGTCGATTTAATTTATTTTCAAAGAACCAACTTTTATTTTTTCAATTTTTTTGTTTCAATTTTGTTGATTTCTCCTCTAATTTTAATTATTTCTTGTCTTCTACTACATTTGCTGTTTTGCTTTTTTTTTCTAGGTTTTTGAGATGTAGTGTGAGATCATTTATTTGTTGTTTTTTTCTTTTTTTTTTTTGAGGAAAGAATTCCAAGAAATGAATTTCCCTCTTAAAACTGCTTTCATTGTTTTCCATAGAATCCGGTATGTTTTGTCTGTATTGTCATTTGTCTCTAAGAAATTTTTTATCTCCTCCTTTATGTCTTCTGTAACCCACTGATCATTCAGTAACATATTGTTCATTTTCCATGTGATGTAGAATTTTTCCTTCCTTCTTCAATCATTAATTTCAAGTTTCATTCCATTATGATCAGATATGGTGCATGGTATTATCTCCATACTTTTATATTTACTAAGAGTTTCCATATAGCATAATATATGGTCTATATTTGAGTAGGACCAATGTGCTGCTGAGAAGAACATGAATCCACTTTATGATGTTTGATATATTCTATATATGTTGGTTAAGTCTAGGTTATTGATTGTGCTATTAAGTTCTATAGTTTCTTAATTCAGATTTTCTTTAGAGGATCTGTCCAATGGCGAGAGTTGTGTGCTGAAGTCACCCGTAATTATTGTGTTATAGCCTATATGACTCTTGAAGTTGAGGAGAGTTTGTTTTATGACTTTGCACCACCATTGTTTGATGCATACAAATTGATAATTGTTATGTCTAGTTGGTTAATGGTGCCTTTTAACAGTATATAGTGTCCTTCTTTATCACTTTTGATTAACTTAGGTTTTAAGTTGATTTTAATCGATATGAGTATGGCCACTCCTTCTTGTTTCCGAGGGCCAAAAATGGCTGCAAAGTCTTTCAGAATAAAATCATGTGATTTCCTGGCTGAGATTCCCATTGCTCTGTGGAAAGCCACCTTGGGCCTAGATCTCAGTTTCAAAGGGTGACATTCATGCGTGGCCTCCTAAAAACCAACACAATTCATTTCAATACTTCTATGAGGTACCTTCCAGAACTCAGGCTCTAAGGGAAATCACACCAGAGTTCAAGCCCAGGTGGACCAAGTCATCTCTTCCAACCCCCACACAAATGACCACAATTAGAACAAAAAAACTCCCACATGGCCCTCATCTTCGTCCATAAAGACCCTCATCAAAAGTTCTGGATGGAAGTTTTCATGAGGGTCGCAACCAAAGACAGTTTCCAGAATAAGCTCCCTTGCCTCTAATTTCCCTAAAGTTAGGGTGGCCTGGACACCCTTCCTGTGAACCAGGAGTGATCAAAAAGGCCTGCCATTAATTCCGCTCTGTTTCTATAATTTGAGGCTTACTGAATGTCAGGTATAGATTTTTTATGTGATTTGGAGTCATGAGAAAACCCAAGCATATCTGCAGAGCATTGAAGAATTCATTTGACAAAGAGGATCCCTATTCTCACTTGAAGGGGGTCAGGAACCTAACAGAGAAAGGCAAGAATCTTCATCCACAATGACTGCTCTTTTTGCCATTTTGGTTTTGAATGCACACATGGGATCTTTCTTTAGATCCATTAGGTGCTGAGAATCTAAGCCACAGCCTCACACAGGGCCAAGAGGCAGATTCAGACAAATCCCTTTCCAAAGCAATTAAGCAAAGAGCCACAGGTGATGTCCATTTATTTCCATTTGAAAATTTTTTCTTCAGGCTTCACAAAGGGGTGGCCTGAGGCAAAGACCTTCCTGACATTCAGGGCAACAGAACCCTTGATTGGTATACTTAGCCTGAATTATGTTCTGCACCGAGGTCTCAGATAAATCGATATACAATGGCATAGGACCGTGTACCTCGGATTATTGAATGTAGAAGAGAACATCCAGTCAAAAAGGGATAGTCTGTAGGATTAGGAAGATAGTCAGTAGGTTTAGGAAGAAGAGTGACTCTAGGAGTTGGACCAAAAGTTCTTTAGCAATAGGGTTTCAGTTAGAGAGTGAATGTAAATGTCAGCACATGTGAAGAGACAGTCACAATGATGAAGTGGGAAAAATATGTAGGAAAGCAGATATCAATAGAAAGATTAGGAAATCAGGCAAAGTATAAAGTGAGTGATAGGATTAGACATTTTCAACAGGCTTGAGGTTGAATATATAATCTTAGGAAGAAACAAATATGTAGTAATTAATAGGATTGACATTTGAGAGCATTAGGCACCCTGGACATGGATGTTTTTAGTAATCCATGGTCACATTCCATTTAGGCTTTGGTACAATCATATGTGTGACCTTTGCATTTTGTGTCCAGAATACTACCGTGATAAATTGTATATGTAGATAAGGTGACATGAGTATTTCTTCCACCATTATGGGGAGTAATATTCTGGAAACTTATAAATTAGTACTGGTGATACAAATAGGTGTACCTTGTGTTGATGATTATTGAGATGTTGCATGAATAGACCATATTGTGATAAAGTATATAACTAGTTCCAACTTTAAATAATGGATTGAGTTTGCATCTGAAAATATATTGGAAATCTTATATTGATATATATACAATCATTCCAACCAGTTATATATGTAATGGTAATATTAGGGTTACGGTTTATCGTGAAGGGTGAGTATTGCTTCAAAAATGATTATGGAATCAAAAATAATGTGTTTAGAAAGAAGTCTAGTGAAAAGACCAGTAAAGAAACATGGAGGAATACATGTGTTCTTAAGTAGTAAGTAAATGAATGTGAACCAAATGCCTATAATTTTGTGAAGTTGTGGATGAAAAAATATATCCTATGATGTCCATAAACAGATAAAATAGTAATATACCAGTGTTGAATAAAAATGAACTTCAAAATACACATCATGTCCCAAAGCAATCTACTTGCATTGATGTTAAACTGGGTCAGGTACTGTAGAAATATTAGGATTTGTATGCACCACCTACTGAACTTAGTTTTCAGTAGTAGGAAACAAATATGTATTACAGGAATATAAATATTGCTGAAAATAATCTTGTAAAGATTGGATTTTGAACCCACATACATGAATATAAATGAATTTAGGGAGTGTATAATAAGACACATATTTTTCATATTTTTTTAAAATCTGGAGAAAAAAAAAAATATATATATATATATATATATATATATATATATATATATATATATATACACATATATATTTTTTCCAGATTTAAAAAAAATACACAAACACACACACACACACACACACACACACATGCATACATACACACACACACACACACATTAATATTTAGCAATATATATGCCAATCGAAATTCATCATGAAATATAATTCATCCACATATCCAAAAATATTCATTTTACTGAACATGGATTTATGTATAGTGTTTTTCACTAGGAAGCTCACCCATAGGTTGAATTTTCAGTTCCATCATTATTTAGGGAGAGTCATCTGTTCTCACAATTTTATATTCCAAAGTCAGGGAGCTCAAAAGAATGTCCGTGTGATACCAGGTAGGATATTATATATATGCATAAAAAAATACATGTGCTGAATAGGATACAGAGAAAGGGAGACAGGAATTTATATATGTGATAATTTTAAAAAATCATGGAGAAATATTACAATGAAAAGTTGACTAGATTTAAAACACATACTCTTGATAATGCAGAAGGCAAATAGAAGTATACACCATGCTTCCTATGAAAGGCCTGTATTTCTATTCGGTTAGGTTTCTTTCTCTCCATGATATTAGGATTAGTAGTCAGAGTCTAGTAGGGTATGGGATAGTGTCAGGGATTCAGTATTTCAAATGGAAAAAAGGAAAATTAATCTAATGTGTATGCAAAAATGTGATACACATAAATCTTCCCTCTCTCATCCAGAACAATGCCTTGACATAACCATCGCTAAAAGTAAGACACAATTAGAGGAGAGGAGTTAGAAAATCTGTGAATTTATGTGGAATGGAAAATGCTCAGGAGTTCACAACACTGGATGTGGTAGAACAGTTTCCAAAAGTAAGGGAGAGGGTAAACAATCCAGAAACATGGAGCTGTGCTGGCCTAAAGACTTCTTGAGAAACTTCCTCTGAGGTTGGGAACAAGAAATATATGTAATTGTCAGGAGATTTAGCTTCGTTTGTAGTGACACCATGAAATCTGGGTCTGCATCTATGTTACCTGGAGAACATGGTTTCTTATTTTCCAATGATCATGAGGCAGCGGTGCTGAATTCTCTCTTTGTAGGTAAACTGAGGCCACTGGGCTGAAGTGTCTCCCATGTGGCCTGTGAAGCCATTTGGTGATCCTCCACTTTCCAGGGTGTTTCTTACTGCTGCACTGGGAGTTTGGTACTTGCTTCACGAAATACAAGGAGTTCAACTGGGATAAAAATGCTGGAGGAGTTCTGTCATGTGTGGTTGGTCAGGGTCGCGAAGAGAATGTACGAACCAGGCTTCTATCCTACATAGCTTTCCCCTTGACTATAGCAACCTGATTCTGAACATTGCCCTGAAACCTCTCCATATGACAAGATGCCTTTACATATAAAGGTCTGCTGCCTGCACCATGTCAGTCGCAAGTCTTTCAAAGCCAATGGAAGATCCAGGTGGTCCTACCAAAAATATTTATTTACACACCTACAGTCCACTTCTCTACGCCCACTACTCAGCAGGCTCCAAATTACTGGCATCTCTGTTCTACACCATTTTCACGAAACCCAGTCAATCAAGGCACTCTTTGGTACACTCATGATCAGCAACAGGAAATCCAAAGTTTATCCAGTGCCACCTGGTCATGGGAATTTCAGAAATTTCATGGTATTAATCTAGTCATATTTCAAAAATGAAGTTAGAGGCACTGTGGGTTTCAATTAATTCAGGAACCATTAAATGGTGAGGAAGCTCATTTCAATGAAAGCTCTGGAGAACACTCACAGAAAAGCCTTCCAAAAGACTGGCAAAAAGGTCACATGAATCCAGACACATCGTGGTCTACAATGTGAGGTCCATATGTGTTTGGACTCTCAACTAGGGCTGCCAAGTCTTCAAGAAGTAAATCATGTGATATCCTGGCTCAGAATCCCCGAGCTCCGTGGAAAGCAATCCTGGGCCTAGATCTCAGTTTCCAAAGGCGATTCTCACGCGTGGCCTAGTAAAATCCCAAGAGAATTCACGGCAATACTTCTCTGAGGTCAGATCCAGAACTCATTCTTTAAGGGGAATCACACCAGAGTTCAAGCCCAGGTGATCCCAGTCATCTCTTCCAACTACCACACAAATTACCACAATTAAAACAAGAACACTCCCATATGGCCCTCATCTTCTTCCATATTGACACTCATCATAATTTGGCTGGATGTTTAAATGAGGGGCGCAGACCAAGACAGTGTCCAAAATAAGCTCCTTTGACCCTCATTTGCCTAAAGTCAAGGTGGCCTGGACACCCATCCTGTGAACCAGGAGTGATCAAATAGGCCTGCCATTAATACCGCTCCAATTCTCCAATTTGAGGCCTACTGACTGTGGGGTTTAGATTTTTTATGTGAATTTTAGTCATGATAAAACCAAACACCTATGGGCTAGCCTCTGCAGGTTTTGAAGAACTCATTTGACCCAAAGGATCCCTATTTTCACTTGATGGAGTTCAGGAACCTTACAGAGGAAGTCAAGAGACTTCATCCCAATGACTGCTCTTTTGGGCATTTTTCATTTGGATGCAAACATGGGAACTTTCTTTAGATCCATCAGGTGCTGAGAATCTAAGTCACAGCCACACACAGGGCCAGGGGGCTGATTCAGACACATCCCTTTTCAAAGCACTTAAGAAAAGAGCCACAGGTATGCCCAATCATTTCCATTTGAAAACTGTTTTCTTCAGGCTTCAAAAAGGGGTGGCCAGAGGCAAAGACCTTCCTGACATTCAGGGCAACAGAACAATTGGTAAGCAAAAGGCCCAAAGCAGGGTTTCTCCACTGAGACTTTCCTGGTCACACTGATATCTGAGTTTTCTGAGATGCTCCCCATTCCCTACAGCTATCCAGTACATTGTTATGTCACAAAGCTTTGAGGTGGTAAATATCTTGGACACAAAACCATAGGCCTATTCTTGAGATTGGCGGGAATTCAGTAAGAAAACAGGAACTTAGGAAGATAGCAGGTGTTGCACATCAATAAGGCAAGCTACAGTCCATTCATAAATGGGGCAATATGAATGCTGAGAAGCTTTCTACTAGACAAGACACATCCATTCATGAATTCTCTTTTCTAATGTCTACAACCACGGACACAGTGAGATACACAGACAGAGAAACACTCACCATGTTAAACGACTTACTAGAAACAGTCCACTTCCAACGAAACAAACTGACTTTCCTACCTATTCTCAGAAAATGAGACAAAACCACAAACCCACAACCACACCCACAAAGGCACCTTCTTCCCCCAAGTAGGTCTTTGACTATCCAGAGTGTCCTCTGACTTGTAGGCCATAATATGTTCCCCCAAAATAGCCTGTCCTGTCTCAGATCTGGTCTCCTTGGCAAACTCTGTGAACTTCTCAGGAGCCAACGGTGAGCCACTAACTGCTTTCTTAAGAAAAGCAACGCTTCCGAGCTTTCCTGGCATTTGTTCTTCTCACGTCTGAAGGTACCAAGAGAGACTGACTGTCCTTGGTAAATTCAAATAAGTGAGACCACAGGGATGGGGACTGGGACTGGCTCTGTGTGCCTGGCTTCCTGGATCCAAAGTTCAGAAAGTTCCATCACCAAGGAAGTGAGGTGAGGTCATTTCCTTCCTGAACTGAATGAGGTCCCTGTCTTGGCAACCACTTTGTCTTAACTGTTGCTTCCAAGGGTCCCATGAGATTGAGGCTGCCCCTACTTCATGTGACACTTTCACAAGTTAGAATGGTATATCAACCATAGGCACCCAGGAATAGATCTCCACCCAGGCCTGTTTTGGTCCATGTTCTCTACATTAAGAAGAGAATCTGATTCAGACACAACCTTTTATCCTGACCGGGTTGTTTGCCATGGAAGATGACTTTTGCTCTCTCAGGTCCTTCATAGCTGCCTACATCTTCTCCAGGGATCATTTCTGCATGGGCCTTTGAGGTTCTCAGCAGGTGGAAGTTTCCCTACATTTCTTTATTGTAAAATCAACTCTTTCCCTGCTCTTCTATAAAGTTAGATTGAGGGAACAGTGTATGATTATGGTTAAAAACATGTTTGATTTATGTTAGAAATCATTGTGCTAGATGAATAATGGTATTGGGAACTTGCTATGTGTATAAGAATATATAGGTGTAATATATGTATGAAAAAAGAAATCTAAGTATGATTTGAAGGCCAGAAGGGCATTGGGCTCTTGATTGGGATACGCAGCATTGAATTACGTTCTGCAGAGATGTCTCAGATAAATCGATATACAATGGCATAGGTCCTTGTACCTTGCATGAATTAATGTAGAAGGAACATCCAGTCAAAAAGGGATAGTCGGTAGTGAAAGGTTAATAAAATAGGTACTTGTAATTTCCTGTTTTTCTGTATGCTTAACAAAACACTGTTGAAATCTTGAGAAATGTTTGCTAATCTTGTTCTAGAATGTACTGTTCCCAACTGCCAAACTGCAGAATGTACTGCCTCACTCGGTGTCACGCGAACCGCCCACTCACCCTTACACATCAGTAAACTTCCCTCCCTTCCCTCTCCAAGAAATGTATGTAAGCTCTGCATAAGCTGTTCTCAGAGCTCTCTGATCTATTTAAGTTAGCTGTGAGCCCCAGCAAGCTGGACCCAAAAAAAACCCTTTGCTGTTGCATGAGACAGTCTCTTGGTAGTCTCTTCCTCCGACACTCGCCTGACCTTTACATATTGAGGTTCCACCGAGTTCTGGCAGTGGCAGATGAGAGACCCCCAACGGGCTCCTCTCGGAGCAAGTAAGGCGCCTCTTTCTGGTTTCAGGTGTCATGTTAGGGCTTGGCAAAATTGCTGGCGATGAAGAGCCTGGGGTCTCTCCGACGGTGGCTGAGAGACGTGACACAGAGACATAGGGCACCTCCCTGGGGGACCCCGCAGAGGACTCGGAGAATCAAGGAACAATAGCTTCATCGACTCAGTGATATTTTGTTTTAGATTAGGTATTGCCATCCTATCGGGTTTTGCCGGCTACGCATTCCTGGTCTCAGTGTTGGACGTCCATTGCCTGTCTTCATTGTCTTGTCTTATCTGTGTCATGTGACTTTGCTTTTACTGTTTGTGTACCTTTCATTATGGGACAGAGCACTTCAATGCCTCTGTCCCTGACCCTTGATCACTGAACCAAAGTCCGCTTAAGGGCTCAGTATCTTTCTTTTTTTAGTAAAACTCTAGACCTGGCAGACTCTCTGTGCCTCAGAATGGCCCATTTTGGAGTCGTATGGCCCCTAGAAATATCTTTCTACTTCCCGTTAATTTAAAAAGTCAGAGATATTGTCTTTCAGCCAGGGCCACATAGCCATCCTGATCAACAGCCATATATCTTAACTTTGCCGACCTCTGCAAATCTCCTCCTCCATGGGTGAAGCCTTTCCTTGCCCATGCCTCTGCTCATACTCCTTCCCCCATGATCTCTCAAACCCTCACCTCTTCCACCTCCTCCACCCTCTGTTCTCCCTGAGTCACAAGATTTGACTCTACTGGACTCTTCTTCCCCTCCTTATCCACTGCCCTCGTCCCCTAACACACAACACACTCTAAGTGATTCCCCTGTTTCTGACTAAGCCTCTCTACCATTGGAGGAAGCTAAGCCGGTAATAGGATCTGATAATGGACCGATGTTCATGGCCCAGGTAAGTCAGGGGTTAGCCAGGAACCTGGGGATGAATTGGAAGTTATATTGTGCTTATAGACCCCAGAGTTCAGGACAAGTAGAAAGAATGAATAGAACAATTAAAGAGACCTTAACGAAATTAAACTTAGAGACCAGCATAAAAGATTGGACTATGCTCCTGACTTATGCAATGTTTCATGCAAGAAAAAATCCTTCTGTTTCATTGAGTAGCCTTACCCCCTGAGAAATTCTCTATGGTGGCCCTCATCCAGTAATTGTCCTAAGCCCAACTGTAAGACCTAAGGATCCATTTCACACCCTCTTGGTTGACAGACTTAAAGCTCTTGAAAGAACTCAGTGATACCTGTGAAAATAGCTGGCCACTGCCTACCAAACTGTGTACCAGGGGATTCCACATCCATATCAAATAAGAGACTTCATGTATGTAAGATGACATCAGGTGTCATCCCTGGAACCCTGCTGAAAAGGACCATACCAGGTGCTACTTATAACACCTACAGTGGTAAAGGTATACAGAATCACTTCCTGGATCCATGCCTCTCATCTCAAGCCTGCTCCTTGTCCAGAATCTTTCTGGAAACTGGAAAAGACTGGTAACAGTTTCAAATTGTGTATTCGCCATGTGGATAAGGTTATATACTCTCCCCTTGGCCACAAGTAGTCCTAACCCTCATCAGCCTGTTAAGCAGCGATGGCTGATCACAAATCCTACTGGAAAAGAGTATAATCTATCTCGCATACAGCCCCCTTAGGGACCTGGTGGCCATCTCTCCACCCAGACATTTGTCAGCTGGCCATAGGTCTTTTTTATTGGGATATCCCTGATGAAGAAAATCCCACTAAAATACCACTAAATCCCTTCCGTACCATAGATAATGGAAACAAACATTATGGATGTAGGGACACGCGAGCCAGATGCGGTTGGCTAGCCTAGATTACTATGTTTGCCCGGCAAACTATCAAAGCCACAAACAGTAACGGCTGTGTGGGGGAAAAGCAGACTTCTTCTGTATTTCATGGAGATGTGATCATACAGGGGCTACCTGATGGAACCCCAATACTTCATCAAATTCAGTACACAGCATTGGCCATATTACCAAGTAGAAAACAGAAAAAGGATGGCCCCCAGAGGGGTCTCTAGATCCTCAAATTTTGCGTGACCTTTTTAACTTCTGCAAGTGCTCAAAAGGGTGAAAGGAGATTCCCCTATGTGGAAGCCTTTTCCCTCCTTCACTCACATCCTGAACTATGCTTCTCCAATAGATTTTTATCCTCAGCCTTCTGCTCCAGACTCTCTGCTGTCACTCCCACCTCAGCAACCTGATTTCTCCCCTCCAATTACTAGATCAGAAACCCAAACCTCCACCAGTTCTCAGACAATTGCCCACTAGTGAGGTAGCAGGTACTGAGGTACCCCTCCACCGACTCATTCCTCTCTTCTCCTGTCAGTGCCCTCACCGGGTCCCACCAGGTCCTCTTTCCAGCTAACCCAAAGCTCAAACGAGCTGAGGAGAGCTCTCAGACCCTTATCCAAGATGTAATATAAATGACCATTAAAGTTGCTTTGTCATCACTGAAAACAGGTTACTAAAATTTAAAGTCCCTCACAGAATTTTGGGATACTCACTCCTGTTTTCTGCTCTGCTCTACCTGTTCTACTGGTGAAGTTTTGTTGCTAGGAAATTCCCAAACCCCTTTCCAATTATTCTTTTACATCTCTCTTTTTCCTCATTCTCAGATCCTCAGAGCTTCTCTCAGCCCCACCTTCCCCGTATTCCCCCTCTGTACCAGGCCCACAGAAAAGTCTTAAATGTCCTTCTCCAGAAGTCTTCACCATGGCTGAATTTAGAAATTTCAGCATAGAGTTTCTATAAAGAGTTCAATGTAGATAAACTTTATCTTCTTGTATTGCCCTGTTCTACTTGGCCACTGGCTAAAAAACTCAGTACTTCTAAGCTAGACAACCCCTAACTTGTTTTTCACAAAATATGTGAACAAGGCCTCTGGCCTTCAGCTGGGGCTTCACAGAAATGGCTACATTTCTAAGATAAAGAAATTACCAAATGGGTTCCGTTGTAACAGCTGGCAGGGGGAAAATAAGAAAGGGAATAAAAAGCTCTCCCCCTCCCATGTGTCCTTGAAAATTTAACTTGCCCAGAACAGAGGAAAAATAAGAAATAAATACTGCTTTTTTGAACTTCTGCAGACTGTAAACTTCTGAGCCCCATCCTTATATGCTGGGTACAAAATTCTGAAACTACCTAAACTTGAGTTTCAGGGGATTAATTGATTACAACAGAAGCAATGCCCTCTGAATCCGGTTGCAACAAAATAGGACTGTTTCCCTGTCTTCAGTGCTATCTTAGTTGCCTTGCCTTGTCTGTCCCTACAACAGCATAATTCTATATACTTAAACATTGTTTATGTTTTCATGAAATGGTCAACAGATGGGATTAATTTTGAAATGGTGCAGATGTTTCCCAGAGTGCTTTATCATGATGCAGGTTCGTTTGAAGATCAAATGGGGGGGGCATACAACCGGTTCCACTGGGAACATGTATCGCTCACTTTAGCCATCCTATTATGAATAGGAGTTGCTGCACGGGTGGGCAAAGGAGCCACTGCCATTGTCCATGGGACACAACAAATGACCCAATTAGAAGCAGCAATAGAGCAAAACTAAGATATTAGAAACCCCCATCAGAGCTTTTCATGAATCTTTAACCTCTCTCTCTGAAGTTGTTTTACAGAACAGTTGAGGGTTGGACCTCCTCTTTATTAGAGAAGGGGGCCTTTGTGATGCATTGAGGGAAGAATGTTGTTTTTATGCTGACCATACTGGAGTTGTAATAAAATCTATGAGTAAATTTAAAAGACACCTTGAAGAGCATCAACAAGAGAGAGAGGCCCAAAAAGGGTGGCTTGAGTCTTGGTTCACACACTCCTCCTGGTTAACTACGTTTTTATCAACCTGGCAGGTCCAATAATAATCCTCATATTATTGCTAACTATAAAACCCTGTTTGCTCAACCATGTAATTTCTTTTCTCCAGGCTCAAATTGGACGAGTTAAACTTATGGTAATACCCCACTAGCAGACATAGAATGTGACACCCTCCAATGATCATTTTTATGATTAAAAGTAGCCAGAAGAAGAAGTGGGGAATGAAAGGTTAATAAAATAGGTACTTGTCACTTCTTGTTTTTCTGTTTGCTTAACAAAACACTGTTGAAATTTGAGAAATGCTTCCAAATCTTTTTCCCAGAATGTTCTGTCCCCAACTGCGCAACTGCAGAATGTACTCCCTCACCCAGTTGCACGCAAACCACCCACTCGCCCTGACCCATCAATAAAATTCCCTCCCTGCCCTCTCCAGGGAAAGTATATAAGCTCTACTTAAGCTATTCTCAGGGCTATCTGCTCTATTCAAGTGATCTCTGAGCCCCAGCATGCTGGACACCCAAAAAACCCTTTGATGTTGCATGAGATAGTCTGTTGGTTGTCTCCTCCTCTGAAGCTCGCCCCACATTTACTTGGATGATTGAATGTAGAAGAGAACATCCAGTCAAAAAGGGATAGTCTATAGCATTAGGAAGATAGTCAGTACTTTTAGGAAGAAGGGTGAGTATAGGAATTGGAAAAAAAGTTCTTTAGCAATAGGGTTTCGATTAGAGAGTGAATGTAAATGTCAGCACAGGTGAAGAGTCAGTCACAATGATGAACTGGGGAAAATATGTAGGAAAGCAGATATCAATAGAGACATTACGAAAACAGGCAAAGTATAAAGTGAGTGATAGGATTAGATATTTTGAACAGGGTTGAGTTTACATATATAATCTTAGGAAGAAACAAATATGTAGTCACAAATAGGATTGACATTTGAGATCATTAGGCAAATTTCAGGTGGATGAATATTTCTCAGAATAATCTTTTGAATAGTTGATTATAAATCCACATACATAAACATGAATGAATTTAGGGAGTGTATATAAGACACATATATTTCATATTTTGAAAAATCTGGAGAGTGTATATATATATATATATATATATATATATATATATATATATATATATATATATATATATACAAAACACACACAGACAAAAAAGTAGCAATATATATGTCAATCAAAATTCATTATAAAATATACATCATCCAGAGATCTAAAAATATTAATTTTACTGAACATGGATTTATGTATAATGCTGTTCAACTAGCAAGCTCACCCATAGGTTGAATATCCAATTCCAACAAGTTTAGTAGGAGTGATCTCTTCTAACAATTTGTATCTGCCAAGTCAGCCACCTCACAAGAATGTACGTGTGGTACCAGGTAGGAATCTATATGTGCATATAAGAATACAGAGAAAGGGAGACAGGAATTCACATATTTGTTAACCTTAAAAATACATGGACAACTATTTCAACAACAAATCGACTAGATTCATAACTCCAACTCTGTATCATGCAAAAGGCAAGTCCAACAATACACCAGGCCTACTCTGAACTGCTTGTATTTCTATTCTGTTTGGGTTAGTTTTCTCCATCATATTAGAATTAGTAGTCAGAGTCTGGTCGGGTATGGGTTAGAGTCAGGGATTCAGTATTTTGAATGGAAAATAGAAAACTGAATCCAAAGTGTATGCAAATATATGCTACCGAAAATTCTTCCCACTCTCCTCCAGAACAATGCCTTGACATTACCTTCGCCCCAAGTAAGACACAATTAGAGGAGAAGAGTTAGAAAATCTGTGAAAACCTATCAGGAATGGAAAATGCTCCAGATTTCACATCTTTGGAGGTGGTAGAGGAGTTTCCAAAAGTAAGGGACAGGGTAAACACTCCACAAACATGGAGCTCTGCTGGCCTAAAGACTTTTTGAGAACCTGCCTTTGAGGTTGGGCACTTAAAATATATGTTGTTTTCATTAGCTTTAGCTTTATTTGTAGTGAGACAATCAAAGCTCGATCTGCTTCTATGTGACCTGGAGGACATGGTTATTTATTTTCCAATAAAAATGAGGCAGCAGTGCTGAATTCTCTCTTTGTAGGTAAACTGTGGCCACTGAGGGCTAAGTGTCTCCCCGTGTGGACTGTGACACAACTTGGTCATCCTCCAATTATCGTCGTGTTTTTTGCTGCTGCACTGGGAGTTTGGTATTTGCTTCATGAAATACAATGAGTTCAAATGGGAGACAGTGCTGAAGGGAGTTCTGTCAGCTGTGGTGGGCATGGTCTCCAGGAGAATGCACCAACCAGGGTTCTATCCCACGTAACTTGCCCCCTTGACAATAGCAACATGATTCTGAACATTGCCCTAAAACCTCTCCATATAAAAATATGCCTTTACGTATATGGGTCTGATGGCTGCAACATGTCAGTCTCAAGCCATTTGGAAGCCAACGGAAGATCCACATGGCCCCACCACAGATGTTTTATCACTCACTTGCATAACACTTCTCTAGGCCCACTACTCACCAGGCTCCTACTTACTAGCATCTCTGTTCTACACCATTTTCATGAAACCCAGTCAATCAAGGCCCTGTCTGGTATATTCGTGATCATCAACAGGACATCAAAGGTTCTCCAGTGACATCTGGTCATGGGAATTTTAAAAATTTCATGGTAATTATCTAGCAATTTTTCATGGTTGAAGTTGGAGGCACTGTGGGTTTCAATTCATTCAGGAACCCTTAAAGGGTTAGGAAACTAATTTCAGGCAAAGCTCTGGAGTACTCTCACATGCAAGGCTACCCAATGAGTGGCCAAAAAGTCACATGAAGCGAGGCCAATTGAGGTCTATAAAGCGAGGTCCATGTGGGTTTTGAATCTCTATAATGCATGCCAAGTCTTTCAGAATAAAATCATGTAATATCCTGGCAGAGATTCGCAGTGTTCTGTGGAAAGACAACCTGTGCCTAGATCTCAGGTTCCAATGGCAACTTCATGCCTGGCCTCCTAAAATCCCAACACAATTCATGGCAATACTTCTCTCAGGTCAGTTCCAGAACTCAGTCTATAAGGAGAATCACACCAGAGTTCAAGTCCAGGTGGACCCAGACAACTCTTCCAACCGCTACTCAAATGAAAACAATTAAAACCAGAATACTCCCTCATGGCCCTATTCTTCTTCCATATAGACACTAATCATAACCTCTTCCTGGAGTTTTCCATGAGTTGTGCAGCCCAATAAAATGTCCAAAATAAGCTTCTTGCACCTCTTTTGCCTAACTTCAGCGTGGCCTGGGCACCCTTCCTGTGAACCTGGAGTGATCAAATAGGCCTGCCCTTAATACTGCTCCGCTTATCCAATTTGAGGCTCTCTGACTGTGGGGTCTAGATTCTTTATGTGAATTGGAGTCATGAGAAAAGCCAAGACAGTGTCCAAAATCAGCTCGCTTTTTCCTCATTTGCCTAAAGTCAGGGTGGCCTGGACCCCGTTTCTGTGAACCAGGAGTGATCAAATAAGCCTGCCGTTAATACTTCTGTGTTTCTCCAATTTGAGGCCTACTGATTTCAGGTATCAATTTCTTATGTGATTTGGAGTTACTCGAAAACCCAAGCACCTCTGCAGGGAATTGAAGAACTCATTTGACCCAAAGAATCCCTATTCTCACTTGATGGAGTTCAGGAACCTAACAGAGGAAGGCAAGAGACTTCATCCATAATGAATGATTTTTTTGCCATTATGGTTTTGGATGCACACATGGGATCATTCTTTAGATGCATCAGGTGCTGAGAATCTAACTCAAAGCCACACACATGGCCAAGAGACTAATTCAGACACATCCCTTCCCAAAGCAAATAAGCAAAGATCCACAGGTGATGCCATTCATTTCCATTTGAAAACTGTTTACTTCAGGCTTCACAAAGGGGTGGATTGAGGCAAAGAACTTCCTGACATTCAGTGAAAAACAACAATAAGTAAGCAAAAGGCCCAAAGCAGGGTTTCTCCACTGAGACTTTCCTGGTCACACTGATATCTGAGTTTTCTGAGATGCTCGCAATTCTCTTCAGCTATCCAGTACATGGCCATGTCACAGAGTTGGAGGTGGTACATATTTTGAACACAAATCCATGAGCCTATTCTAGAGAGTGGCCAGAATTCAGGAAGAAAACAGCAACTTAGAAAGATAGCAGGTGTTGCACATCGACAAGACAAGCTGCACTCCATTCATATATTGGGCAGGTTGAAATATGGGAAGATTTACACTTGACAGGACACATCCATTAATGCATTCTCTTTTCCAATGTCTACAACAACGGACACAGTGGGATACACAGACATAGAAACACTCACCTTGTGAAACAACTTACTAGAAACTGTCCACTCCAAACCAAACCGCCTTTCCCATCTATTCTCAGAACATGAGACAAAACAATAAACCCACACACACTCCCACAAAGGCACCTCCTTCACCCAAGTAGGTCTGTGACTATCCAGAGTGTCCTCTGACTGGTGGGCCATACTATGTTCCCCTGAAATGGTCTGTCTTCTCTCAGATCTGGTTTCCTTGGCCAACTCTGTGCAGTTTTCAGGAGCCAGTGGTGAACCACTATCTGCTCTCTCAGGAAAGGTCCATCTTCAGAGCTTTCCTGGCATTTGGCCATCCTCACATCATTAGGTACCAAGAAAACTGACTCTGTCCTTGGTAAATCCAAACAAGTGAGCCCACTGGGACTGGGACTGGGACTGCCTCTTGGTGCCTGGCTTTTTGGATACCAAGTTCAGACAGTTCCATCACCAAGGAAATGAGGTATGTCACTTTCTTTGGAACTGAATGAGGTCACTGCCTTGGCAACGACTTTGTCCTAACACTTGCTTCCAAAGGTCCCATGAGATGGAGCCTTCCCCTACTTCCTGTGACACTTTCACAAGGTAGTATGGTATATCAACCATTGGCACCCAGGAACATCTCTCCACACAGGCCTGGTTTGGTCCATCTTCTCTACAATAAGAAGAGAGAGGCTGATTCATACATATCCCTTCATCCTGACCAGGTTGTTTGCCATGGAAGATGACTTTTGCTCTCTCAGGTCCTTCATACCTGCCTACAACTTCTCCAGGTATCATTTCTGCATGGACCTTTGAAGTTCTCAGCAGGTGGAAGGTCCCCAAGTTTCCTGTATTGTAAAAACCACTCTGTCCCTGCTCTTCTGTAAAATGAGATTGAGGGAACAGAGTATGTTTAGGGTTAATAACAGGTTTGATTTGGGTTACGAATCATTCTGTGCGATGAATAATGCTATTGGGAACCTGCGATATTTACAAGAATATAGAGGTGAAATATAAGTATGAAAACAGAAATCTAGTTATGATTTGAAGCCCAGAAGGATATTGGGCCCTTGATTGGGATACTTAGCTTTGAATTATGCTCTGCAAAATTGTCTCAGATAATTCGATATACAATGGCATAGGACATTTTATTGAATGTAGAAGAGAACATCCAGTCAAAAAGGGATAGTCGGTAGGATTAGGAAGATAGTCGGTAGGTTTAGAAAGAAGAGTGAGTATAGGATTTGGACCAAAAGTTCTTTAGCAATAGGGTTTCGATTATAGAGTGAATGTAAATGTCAGCACATATGAAGTGTCAGTCACTAGGATCAACTTGGGAAAATTTGTTGAAAAGCAGATATCAATAGAAACATTATGAAATCAGGCAAAGTATAAAGTGAGTGATAGGATTAGACATTTCCAACAGGGTTGAGTTTGAATATATAAATTAGGAAGAAACAAATATGTAGTCACCAATAGGATTGACAATTGACAGCATTAGGCAACCTGGACATGGATGTTTTTAGTAATTCATGTACACTTTACATTTAGGCTTTGGTACAATCATAAATGTGACCTTTACATTTTTTTTTGTCCAGAATATTACTTTGATAAAATGTATATGTACATCAGGTGACATGAGTATGTCTTCCACCATTTCTGCAAGCAATATATTGAAGATGTAAAATTAGAATCGGGGGTACAAAGAGGTGTACCCTGTGTCTATGAATATAGAGATAAAGAATGAATAGACCATAATGTGAATGAATAATATAACTTTCTTCAACTTTAAAAAATGAATTGATCTAATATCTGAAAAATCACAGGAAATCGTATATTGATATACAATCATTCATTCCAAGCAGTTATACATCTAATGGTAATATTAGTGTTTTGGTTTATCATGAAGAGTGTGTGAGTTTTGCTTCAAAAGTGACTATGGAAATAATGTGTTTGGAAAGAAGACTCATGAAAATACCAGTAAAGAAACCCCGACAATACATGTGTTCTGAAGCAAAAAGTGATTAAATTTGAAACAAATGCCTACAAATTTGTGAACTTGTGGATGAAATGTATATCCTATGATGTGCAAAAACTGAAGAAATAATAATGTAAAAGTGTCGAATACAAATGAATAAAGAATTACATATCATGTCCCATTGGAATCTACTTGCATTGATGTTAGACTGGGTCAGTTACTGTAGAATAATTAGGATTTGTATGCATCATTCCCTGAAGTTAGTTTTCAGTACTAGGAAACAAATATGTATTTCAGGTGGATGAATATTTCTGAGAATTATCTTGTGAAAAGTTGATTAAAAATCCACATACATGAACATAAATGAATTTAGAGAGTGTATATTAGACACATATATTTCATATTTTGAAAAATCTGGAGAGTGTACACACACACACACACACACACACACACACACAAACACTCACAGATATTAAAAAGTAGCAATATAAATGCCAATCGAAATTCATCAGTAAATATATATCATCCACAGATGCAAAAATATTTATTTTACTGAACATGAGTTTACGTATAATGTTGTTCTACTAGGACGCTCCCTATAGGTTGAATTTTCAGTTCCAACAGCATTTAGGAGGAGTGATCTCTTCTCACAATTTGTATCTGCCAAGTCAGCCACCTCACAAAGATGTACTTGTGATACCTGGTAGGATTCTATATATGCATATAAATATACAAGTGTGAATAGGCTAAAGAGAAAGGGAAACATAAATTCTCATATTTGTTAACTTTAAAAACACATGGAGATCTTTTTCTATTAAACATTGACTAGATTTATAACTCCTACCTTGTATAATGCAAAATGCAAGTCCAACTATACAACATGCCTCCAATGAACTGCTTGTATTTCTATAGGTTTGTGTTATTTTTCTCTATCATATTAGGATGAGTTGTCTGAGTCTAGTATGTATGGGTTAGTGTCAGGGATTCAGTATTTCAAAAGGAAAATTGGAAATTGAATCCAATTTGTATGCAAATATATGCTGCACAAATATCCTCCCACTCTCATCCAGAACAATGCCTTGAAATTACCTTCACCCCAAGTAAGACACAGTTAGAGGAGAATAGATAGAAAATCAGTGAATACATATCTGGAATGGAAAATGCTCAGGAGTTCACAACCTTGGAGGTTGTAGAGGAGTTTCCAAAAGTAAGGGACAGGGTAAACACTCCACAAACATGGAGCTCTGCTGGCCTAAAAACTTTTAGAGCAACTGCCTCTGAGTTTGGGAACGTGAAAAATATGTTGTTGTCAGGAGAATTGGCTTCCTTTGTAGTGCGACCATCAAACTGGGTCTGCCTCTATGTGACGTGGAGGACATGGTATCTTATTTTCCAATGAACATGAGGTAGCAGTGTTGATTTTCTTCTTTTTAGGTAAACTGTGGCCTCTGGGGGCTAAGTGTCTCCCCGTTGGACTGTGAAGCCATTTGGTCCTCCTCCACTTTTTGTGGGGTTTTTGCTGCTGAACTGGGAGTTTGGTATTTGCTTCATGAAATTCAAGGAGTTCAACTGAGACACAGTGCTGGAGGGAGTTCTGTCATGTGTGGTGGTTCAGAGTCTGCAGAAGAACGCGCCAACCACGCTTCTATCCCTCAAAGCTTGCCACATTGCATCCTTGTCCATAGCAACCTGATTCTGAACATTGCCCTGAATCCTCTCCATATAACAAGATGCCTTTAATTACAAGGGTCTGCTGGCTGCTTCATGTAATCCACAAGCCATTTGGAAATCAATGGAAGATCCACATTGCTCCAACACAGATGTTTTATCACACTCCTGCCCACCACAGCTCTAGGCCCACTTCTCAGCAGGCTGCAACTTTCTGGCACCTCTGTTCTACACAATTTTCATAAAACCCAGTCAAGCAAGGCACTGTCTGGTACATCCATGATCAGCAACAGGACATCCAAAGATTCTCCAGTGCCACCTGGTCATGGGAATTTCAAAAATTTCATGGTATTTATTTAGACATTTTTCAAGGATGAAGTTGGAGGCACTGTGGGTTTCAATTTATTCAGGAACCAGTAAATGGTGAGCAAGATTATTTCAATGAAAGCTCTGGAGAACCCTCACAGGCAAGGCTTCCCAAAGAATGGCCAAAAGGTCACATTAAGCCAGGCCCATTAAGGTCTACAATATGAGGTCCATGTGTGTTTTCACTCTCAACTATGGCTGCCAAGTCTTTCGAATGAAATCATGTGTTATCTTGGCTGAAATTCCCAGTGCTCTGTGGAAAGCCACTCTGGGGCTAGATCTCAGTTTCCAAGGGTGACTCTCATACATCGCCTCTTAAATCACAACACAATACATGGCAATACTTCTCTGAGATCAGTTCCTGAACTCAGTCTATAAGGGGAATCACACGAGAGTTCAAGCCCAGGTAGACCTTGTTATGTCTTCCAAGTGTCACACAAATATCCACAATTAAATCCAAAACACTTCCACATGGCACTCATCTTCTTCAATTTACACAATCATCATAATCTCTGGCTGGAGGTTTCCATGAGGGGTGCAGCCCAAGACAGTGTCCAATATAACCTCCCTTGCCCCTCATTTGCCTAAAATAAGGGTGGCCAGGACATCCTTCCAGTGAACCAAGAGTGATCAAATAGGCCTGCCATTAATATGGCACTGCTTCTCCAATTTGAGGCCTACTGACTGTGTGTTTTAGATTCTTTATGTGAATTGGAGTCTTGAGAAAAACCAAGCACTTATGGGCTAGCCTCTGCAGGGTTTTGAGGAACACATTTGAACCAAATTATCACTATTCTCACATGATGGATGACAGGAACGTTACAGAGGAATGCGAGAGACTTCATCCACACTGACTGCTCTTTTGTCCATTTTGGTTTTGGATGCACACATGGGATACTTCTTTAGATCCATCAGGTGCTGAGAATCTAAGCCACAGTCTCACACAGGGCCAAAAGGCTGATTCAGACACATCCCTTTCCAAAGCAATTAAGCAAAGAGCCACAGGTGATGCCCTTTTATTTCCATTTGAAAACTGTTTCTTTAGGCTCTACAATGGTGTGGCCTGAGGCAAAGACCTTCCTGACATTCAGGGCAACAGAACAATTGGTAAGCAAAAGGCCCAAAGCAGGGTTTCTTCACTTAGAATTTCCTGGTCAAACTAATATCTGAGTTTTCTGAGATGCTCCCATTTCTTTCAGCTATCCAGTACATGGCCATGTCACAGAGCTTGGAGGTGGTACATATTTTGGACAAAAAACCATGAACCTATTCTGGAGAGTGGCCAGAATTCAGGAAGAAAACAGGAACTTAGGAAGATTGTTGGAGTTGTCCACCCATAAGGCAAGCCGCAGTCCATTCATTAATTGGGCAAGTTGAGTCTAGACAGGACACATCCAATGATTCATTCTCTTTTCTAATATCTAAAACCACGGACACAGTGGGATACACAGACAAAGAAACACTGGCCTTGTCAAACGACTTACCAGAAACAGTTCACTCCAAACCAAACAAACCGCCTTTCCTACCTATTCTCAGAATATGAGACAAAATCTCAAACCCACACCCACACACACAAAGGAAGCTCCTTCCCCAAGTAGGTCTGTGACTATTGGGAGTGTCTTCTGACTGGTGGGCCAAACTATGTTCTGATGAAATCGCCTGTCCTGTGTCAGATATGGTCTCATTGGCCAAATCTGTGAAGTTGTCACTAGCCAGCGGTGAGCCACTACCTGCTGTCTCAGGAAAGGCCCCTCTTCAGAGCTTTCCTGACATTTGTTCATCCTCACCTCAGTAGGTACCAAGAAAGACTGACTCTGTCCTTGCTAAATCCAAAAAATAAGACCACTGGGACTGGGACTGAGACTGGCTCTGGGTGCCTGGCTTCCCGGATTCCAAGTTCAGAGAGTTCCATCACCAAGGAAGTGAGGTGAGATTACTTCCTTCAGGAATTCTTTGAGGTCATTGCCTTGGCAACCACTTTGTCCTATGAAATGGAGGCTGCCCTTACTTCCTGTGACACTTTTACAAGTTAGAATGGTATAACAACCATAGGCACCCAGGAACAGCTCTCCACACATGCCTGGTTTGGTCTATCTTCTGTACATTAACAAGAGAGAGGCTTATTCAGACACAACCCTTCATCCTGGAAAGGTTGTTTGCGATGGAAGATGACATTTGCTCTCCAAGGTCCTTCATAGATGCCTACATCTTCTCCAGGGATCAAATCTGCATGGACATTTGAGGTTCTCAGCAGGAGGAAGATACCCTACATTCCTGTATTGTAAGACGAACTCTGTCCCTGCTCTTCTGCAAAGTTAGATTGAGGGAAGAGTGTATGGTTAGGGTTAATAACATGTTTGATTTGGGTTACGAATCATTGCGAAGGATGATTAATAGTATTGGGAACCTGCGATATTTATAAGATTATAGAGGTGAAATATAAGTATGGAAACAGAAATCTAGGTAAGATTTGAAGCCCAGAAGGGTATTAGGCCCTTGATTGGGATACTTAGCTTATAATTACGTTCTGCACAGATGTCTCAGATAAATCGATAATCAATGGCATAGGACCTTACACCTTGGAAGATTGATTTTAGAAGAGAACATCCACTCAAATTGAGATAGTCGGTGGGATTAGGAAGGTAGTCAGTAGGTTTAGGAAATAGAGTGAGTATAGGACATGGAGCAAAAGTTCTGTAGCAATAGTGTTTTGGTTATAGAGTGAATGTAAATTTCAGCACATGTGAAGAGTCAGTCACAATGATTAACTGGGGAAAATATGTAGAAAGGAAAATATCAATACAGACCTTACGAAATGAGGCAATTATACAGTGAGTGATAGGATTAGACATTTTCAATAGGGTTGAGATTGAATACATAATCTTAGGAAGAAACAAATATGTCGTCACCAATAGGAATGACATTTGAAAGCATTAGGCAACCAGGACACTTATCGTTTTAGTAATCCATGTTCACTTTCCATTTAGTATTTGGTACAATCATAAGTGTGATTTTTGCATTTTGTGCCCAGAAAAATATTGTGATCAAATGTATATGTAGATCATATGACATGAGTATTTCTTCCGCGATTACTGGGAGCAATATTTGAAGACATATAAATAAGTATTGGGGGTACAAAGTGGTGTACAATGTGTCTATGAATATAGAGATAATGCATGAATAGACCATACTGTGAATAAATATTATAACTGGTTCCACTTTAAATAATGGATTGAATTGATATCTGAAAATATATAGGAAATCATATATTGACATACAATCATTCACTCCAACCAGTTATATATCTAATGGTAATCTTAGGGGTATTGTTTATCATGAAGTGTGTGTGAGTTTTGTTTCCAAAGTGATTATGGAAATCGAAAATAATATGTTTGGAAAAAAGTCTCATGAAAAGACCAGTCAAGAAATATGGAGGAATCCATGTGTTCTGAAGCAGGAAGTGATTGAAAGTGAAACAAATGCCTATAAATTTTCTAAATTGTGAATGAAATATATATCCTGTTATGTGCATAAACTGATGAAATAGTAATGTATCAGTGTTGAATAAAAGTGAATGTCAAAATACACATCATGTCCAATAGGAATCTACTTGCATTGATGTTAAACTGGGTCAGTTACTGTAGAAATATTAGAATTGTGTGCATTATGCACCAAAGATAGTTTTTTTTTTTTTATTTTTATTTATGGTTGTTCAAAACATTACATAGTTCTTGATATATCATATTTCACACTTTGATTCAAGTGGGTTATGAACTCCCATTTTTACCCTGTATACAGATTGCAGAATCACATCAGTTACACATCCATTGATTCACATATTGCCATACTAGTGTCTGTTGTATTCTGCTGACTTTCCTATCCTCTACTATCCCCCCTAGCCTCCCTGCCCATCCCCACTTCTCTCTCTACTCCCTCTACTGTAATAAATTTCTCCCCCTTGTATTATTTTTCCCTTTCCCCTCAATTCCTCTTGTATGTAATTTTGTATAACCCAGAGGGTCTCCTTCCAATTCCATGCAATTTCCCTTCTCCCTCCCTTCCACCTCTCATCCCTGTTTAATGTTAATCATCTTGTCATGCTCTTTGTCCCTATCTGTTCTTAGTTACTCTCCTTATATCAAAGATGACATTTGGCATTTGTTTTACAGGAATTGTGTAGCTTCACTTAGCATAATCCAGTCTAATGCCATCCATTTTCCTGCAAATTCTATGATTTTTTCATTTTTCAATGCAGAGTAATAATACATTGTGTATTAATGCCACATTTTTTTTATCCATTATTCTATTGAAGGGCATCTAAGTTGGTTCCACAGTCTTGCTGTTGTGAATTGTGCTGCTATGAACATCGATGTAGCAGTGTCCCTGTAGCATGCTCTTTTTAGGTCTTTAGTGAATAGACCAAGAAGGGGAATAGCTGGGTCAAATGGTGCTTCCATTCCCAGCTTTCCAAGAAATCTCCATACTGCTTTCCCAATTGGCTGCACCAATTTGCAGTCCCACCAGCAATGTACAAGTGTACCTCTTTTCCCACATCCTTGCCAGCACTTCTTGTTGTTTGACTTTATAATGGCTGCCAATCTTACTGGAGTGAGATGGTATCTTAGGGTGGTTTTGATTTGCATTTCTCTGACTGCTGGAGATGGTGAGCATTTTTTCATGTACTTGTTGATTGATTGTATGTCCTCATCTGAGAAGTGTCTGTTGAGGTCCTTGGACCATTTGTTGATTGGGTTATTTGTTATCTTATTGTCTAATTTTTTGAGTTCTTTGTATATTCTGGATATTAGGGCTCTATCTGAAGTGTGAGTAGTAAAGATTTCTTCCCAGGATGTAGGCTCCATATTTACCTCTCTTATTGTTTCTTTTGCTGAGAAAAAAACTTTTTTAGTTGAGTAAGTCCCATTTGTTGATTCTAGTTATTAACTCTTGTACTATGGGTGTCCTATTGAGGAATCTGTAGCCCGACCCCACAGTATGTACATCGTAACCAAATTTTTCTTCTATCAGACAGTGTGTCTCTGATTTGATATCAAGCTCCTTGATCCATTTTGAGTTAACTTTTGTGCATGGCGAGAGAAAGGGATTCAGTTTCATTTTGTTACATATGGATTTTCAGTTTTCCCAACACCATTTGTTGAAGATGCTATCCTTCCTCCATTGCATGCTTTTAGCCCCTTTATCAAATATAAGATAGTTGTAGTTTTGTGGATTGGTTTCTGTGTCCTCTATTCTGTACCATTGGTCCACCTGCCTTTTTCGGTACCAGTACCATGCTATTTTTGTTACTATTGCTCTGTAGTATAGTTTGAAGTCTGGTATCACTATACCACCTGATTCACACTTCCTGCTTAGCATTGTTTTGCAATTCTGGGTCTTTTATTTTTTCATATGAATTTCATGATTGCTTTCTCTATTTCTACAAGAAATGCATTTGGGATTTTGATTGGCATTGGATTAACCCTATAGAGAACTTTTGGTAATATCGCCATTTTGATGATGTTAGTTCTGCCTATCCATGAACAGGGTATATTTTTACATCTTCTAAGATCTTCTTCTATTTCTCTCTTTAGGGTTCTGTAGTTTTCATTGTATAAGACTTTCACCTCTTTTGTTAGGTTGATTCCCATTTTTTTTTTAGGATATTGTGAATGGAGTGGTTGTCCTCATTTCCATTTCAGAGGATTTGTCGCTGATATACAGGAATGCATTTGATTTATGCGTCTTGATTTTATATCCTGCCACTTTGCTGAATTCATTTATTAGCTCTATTAGTTTCTTTGTAGACCCTTTTGGGTCTGCTAGGTATAGAATCATGTCATCTGCAATAGTGATAATTTAAGTTATTCTTTTCCTATTTATATGCCTTTAATTTCTTTCATCTGTCTAATTGCTCTGGCCAGTCTTTTGAGAACTATATTGAACAGAAGTGGTGAGAGCGGGCATCCCTGTCTTGTTCCAGATTTTGGAGGGAATGTCTTCAATTTTTCTCCATTAAGAATGATGCTAGCCTGCGGTTTAGCATAGATTGTTTTTACAATATTGAGGAATGTTCCTGTTATTCCTAGTTTTTCTAGAGTTTTGAACATAAAGGGATGCTGTACTTTGTCGAATGCTTTTTCTGCATCTATCTAGATGATAATATGGTTTTTATTTTTAAGTCTATTGATGTGGTGAATAACACTTATTGATTTTCGTATATTGAACCCTCCTTGCATGCCAGGGATGAATCCTACTTGATCATGGTCCACATTTTTTTGATATGTTTTTGTATCTGATTCGCCAGAATTTAATTTAAGATTTTTGCATTTAGGTTCATTAGAGATATCGGTCTTTAGTCTTCTTTCTTTGAAGTGTCTAGCTGGTGAAGGAATCAGAGTGATATTGGCCTCGTAGAATGAATTTGGAAGATCTCCCTCTTTTTCAATTTTCTGAAATAGCTCGAAAAGTATTGGTATTAGTTCATATTTAAAGGTTTTGTAAAAGTCTGCTGTATACCCATACGGTCCTGGGATTTTCTTAGTTGGTAGTCTTTGGATGGTTTCTTTTATTTCCTCAATTGATATTGGTATGTTTAGGTTGTCTATATCCTCCTAACTCACTCTGGTCAGATCATATGACTTAAGAAATATTTCGATGCCTTCACTATCTTCTATTATTTTGGAGTATAAGGATTCAAAGTAATTTCCGATTATCTTCTGTATTTCTGAAATATCTGTTGTGATATTGCCTTTTTCATCCCATATGATAGTAATTTCAGTTCTCTCTCCTCTTCATTAGCATGGCTAGGGGTCTGTCCATTTTATTTATTTTTTCAACGAACCAACTTTTAGTTTTGTCAATTTTTTCAATTGTTTCTTTTGTTTCGATTTCATTGATTTCTGCTCTGATTTTAATTATTTCTTTCCTTCTACTTCTTTTCCTGTTGTTTGCTCTTGTTTTTCTAAGATTTTGAGATGAAGTATGAGATCATTTATTTGTTGTTTTTTTCTTTTTCTAAGGAATGAACTCCAAGCAATGAATTTTCCTCTTAGAACTGCTTTCAATGTGTCCCATAGATTCCGATATATTGTGTCTGTGTTTTCATTTTTCTCTAAGAATTTTTTATTTTCCTCCTTGATGTCTTCTATAACCCATTGATCATTCAGTAACCTATTGTTCATTCTCCAAATGATGCATGATTTTTCCTTCCTTCTTTTATCATTGATTTTTAGTTTCATTCCATTATGATAAGATAAGATGCATGGTATTATCTCTACTCCTTTAATTTGTCTAAGAGTTGCCCTGTGACATAATATATGATCTATTTTTGAGAAGGATCCATGTGCTGCTGAGGAAAAATGTAACTGCTTGATGTTGGGTGGTATATTCTATATATGTCAATTAAGTCTAGGTTATTAATTGTGTTATTGAGTTCTATAGTTTCCTATTTCAACTTTTGTTTGGAAGACCTGTCCAGTGGTGAGAGAGCTGTATTGAAGTCTCCCATGATTATTGTATGGTGGTCAATTAGACTCTTGAACTTGAGAAAAGTTTGTTTGATGAACATAGCTGCACCATTGTTTGGGGCATACATATTTATGATTGTTATGTCTTGCTGGTGTATGGTTCTCTTGAACAGTATGTAGTGTCCCTCTTTATCCCTTTTGATTAACTTGGCTTGAAATCTATTTTATTTGATATGAGTATGGACACTCCTGCTTTTTTCCGTAGTCCATATGAGTGATATGATTTTTTCCAAACTTTCACCTTCAGTGTATGTATGTCTTGTTCTTATCAAATGCGTCTCCGGTAGGCAGCATATTATTGGGTCTTGTTTTGTGATCCATTCTACTGGCCTGTGTCTGTTAATTGGTGAGTTTAAGCCATTAACATTTACAGTTATTATTGAGATAAGGGTTGTTCTTCCAGCCATATTTGTTTATTTATGTTATTAAACATGGATTGTTTTCCTCTTTGATTATTTCCCCCCTTTAATGTCCTACCTCCCACTGTTGGTTTTCATTATTTTCCAATTACTCTTCCTGTAATATTTTGCCAAGGATGTTTTGAAGAGATGGTTTTCTAGCTACAAATTCTTTTAACTTTTGTTTATCGTGGAAAGTTTTAATTTCATCTTCCATCCTGAAGCTTAATTTTGCTGGATACACAGTACATGGTTGGAACCCATTTTCTTTCTGTGATTGAAAAATGTCATTCCAGGATCTTCTAGCTTTCAGAGTCTTTGTTGAAAGATCAGCTGTTATCCTGATTGGTTTACCCCTAAATGTAATCTGCTTCCTTTCTCTTGTAGATTTTAAAATTCTCTCCTTATTCTGTATGTTGGGCATCTTCATTATAATGTGTCTAGGTGTGGATCTCTTATGATTTTTCACATTCGGCGTCCTGTAGGCTTTTAGAACTTGGGAGTCTGTCTCATTCTTCAAGTCTGGGAAGTTTTCTCATATTATTTCATTGAATAGATTGCTCATTCCTTTGGTTTGGACCTCTATACCTTCCTGTATCCCAATGACTCTTAAGTTTGGTCTCTTTATTTTATCCCATATTTCTTGGATGTTCTCTTCATGGTTTCTTAACAGTTTGGCTGAGCTGTCTATGTTCTTTTCAAGTTGAAATACTTTGTCTTCATTTTCTGATGTTCTATCTTCTAAGTGTTCTACTCTGACGGTAGTATTCTCAATTGAGTTTTTAAGATGGTTTATTGCTTCCTGCATTTCTAGGATTTCTGTTTGTTATTTTTTACAACCTCTATCTCCCTGTATAGTTGATCTTTTGCTTCTTGGTTTTGTTTATGTAATTCATTGTTGAAGTGATCTTTCATTGTCTGATTTTGCTGTCTAATGTCTTCCTTGAGACTTCAGATCATCTGAAGAATGTATATCCTGAGTTCTTTATCTGACATTCCATCTGCTGCAGCTATTACCTCTTCTAAAGTTGTGTTGACCTGCATTGCTTGTGGTTCTTTTTTCCTTTTCTTTTCATACTGCTCGCGTTTCTTTCTGCTTGGTGAAACTGTTGTGATTTTGAAATTTTCCCCCTATATATTTATATTGCTCTTGTATATTTGAAAAGTCTTCATTGCAGGGGCAGGGGTGGCTGTGCTGTTCCACCAATTGGGGTGATATATCTACCACGCTGATGGGCCGCTAGGCCTGTTATTCTGATCGGTCGCAGGTCTGCTTACCATGCAGGCGCATGAGGCTGCTCTCCTCTGCCCCTCCTCCAATTGGTGTGACGTGTCTACCACGCCCGTGGACCCCTGCGGTGTTCTGCCGATCGGTCGCAGGTCTGCCTACCATGCTTGCGTGCGCGGCGGCTCTGCTCTACCCCTACCCCAATTGGGGTGACGTGACTACCACGCCGGTGGGCCGCTGGGCCTGGTCTGCCGGTTGGTCGCAGGTCAGGATACCTTGTGAGCACGGGCTACAGCTCTGTTCTGCCCCTACTCCAAATGGGGTAAAGTGTCTGCCGCGCCAGCAGGCCGCTGGGCCTCTTCTTCTGGTCAGGTGCAGGTCTGCTACCTTGCGGGCGCGGGTGGTGGCTCTGCTCTGCCCCTACTCCAATTGGTGTGTCGTGACTACCATGCCTGCAGGTTGCTGGGCCTGTTCTGGGCATGGGCGAAGGCTCTGCTCTGCCCCTACTCCTATTGGGGTAATGTGACTACCATGCTGGTGACCCACTGGGATTGTACTAGGCACGGGAGAAGGCTCTGCTCTGCAACTACTCCAATTGGGGTGACGTGACTACCACACCTGTGGGTCGCTGGGCCTGTTCTGGGCCTGGGCAGCGGCTCTGTTCTGCCTCTACTCCAATTGGGTTGACGTGACTACCATGCAGGTGTGTCACTGGGTCTGTTCCAGGTGCGGGCAGCTGCTCTGCTCTGCCCCTCTGGCTTGATGACAAAGTGAGAGAGACCCGGGTGTTTGTGACTCACTTTCTTCACCAGGAGACCAACTGCTTCTGTCACTGCTGGTATCAATGAAGTTATCTCCTCTGCTACTTTCTGATGACATCAGAAATTTGTCATGTTGGTATCCCATGTGAAAGGCAGCATTTCGTTCCCTTTTCTGGGTGACCAAAGCAATGGGTGAGTCCTGACCGGCCCTCACAAGCCGCGTCTCAATCCTGTTGCCACTGCCTATGAAGGCTCGGTTGATATTTACCTCCACAGTATTCAGCAAGACCCGGAATGAGAAGCAGTTTCCGCAGGTTCTTTAGCCCTCGGCCAGATCAGTTCCGAGAGGCGGAATTCGGCCGCTCTGGGCTTGGTGTATGTTCTAATAGGAGCAGGCTCCAAGACGGAGTTTCTGCAGGTTCTTTGGCACTGAGCCTGAGTAATTTGTCTGCGACACAAAGGTGAATGGCATCCTGAAATTACCTGTTCTATAGCTGAATGAGCTTCGATCAGTCGAAAACAGGGATGGTGACATCAGCTCTCCAAGATGGTGGCCGCTGGCTTCCTCTGTGGTCTGACCGGTGTGGAGAACCGAATTGGACCGCATCCTTTCCCGTCTCAAACCCAGAATTCAGCACTTATCACAGTGATTGCATACCTGTCAGGAGCCCACAGAATCCACACCGCTGTATATTTGCATTGCTATCTCTTCGTTTCCCAGTGCACGCCACAGACTCTAGCCGCAGACCGATTTCCTGAATAAGCAGCATGACCCTCTATGCGGACAAATCACTCGTGTTTGAGCCCGCGTAGCTGATCCTCGTGAGATGGAAATATGTCCACTAGGTTTTGGAGCACCCCAATTTTGCTGGAAATTTCTAACAAGATAGGTTTTAGCCATTATAACTCGTCATTCTCCCGCACAGTGACTCGGTACATGGGGGTGATGCACTCCCTTCACCACCATCATATGATCCCCCAAAGTTAGTTTTCAGTACTAAGAAACAAATATGTATTTCTGGTGGATGAATAATTCTGAGAATATTCTTGTGAAAACTTGATTATTAATCCAAATACATGAATATGAGTGAATTTAGGGAGTGTATAATAAGAAAAAATATACTTCATATTTTGAAAAATCTGGAGAGTGAATATATATATATATATATATATATATATATATATATATATAGTATATATATATATATATATATATATATATATATATATATATACACATACACACACAGACATTAAAAAGTAGCATTATGTATGCCAATCGAAATTCACCACGAAGTAATATATCATCCACAGATCCAAAAATATTCATTTTAATGAACATGGATTTATGTTGTTCAAATAAGAAGCTCACTCATATGTTGAATTTTCAGTTCCAACAGCATTTAGTAGGAGTGATCTCTTCTCACAATTTGTATCTGCCAAGCCAGCCACCTCACAAAATGTACGAGTGATACCAGGTAGAATTCTATATGTGCATATAAAAATACATGTGATGAATAGGCTACAGAGAAAGGGAGACAGTTATTCACATGTTTGTTAACTTTTAAAACACATGCAGAACTATTTCAATTAAAATTCGCTAGATTTATAACACCTACCATTTATCATACGAAAGGCAAGTCCAACTATACACCATGCCTCCTGTGAACCTCTTGTATTTCTATTCTGTTTGGGTTATTTTTCTCCACCATATTAGGATTAAAAGTCAAAGTCTAGTATGGTATGTGTTAGTGTCAGGAATTCAGTATTTCGAATGGAAAATTGGAAAATGTATCAAATGTGCATGCAAATATGTGCTACACAAAAATCTTCCCACCCTCATTCAGCACAATGCCTTGACATTACCTTCGCCCCACATAAGACACAATTAGAGGAGAAGAGTTAGAAAATCTGTGAATACATATGTGTAATGAAAAATGCTCAGGAGTTCACAAGTTTGCAGGTGGTAGAGGAGTTTCCAAAAGTAAGGGACAGGGTAAAAACTCCACAAACATGAAGTTCTGCCAGCCTAACATCTGGAGAAACTGCCTCTGAGGTTGGGCAATGAAATATATGCTGTTGTCAGGAGCATTAGCTTCATTTGTTGTGAGACCATCATAGCTGAGTCTTCATCTATGTGATCTGGATGACATGGATTCTTATTTTCCAATGAACATGAGGCAGCAGTGCTGAATTTTCTATTTGTAGGTAACCTGTGGCCACTGGGGTCTAAGTGTCTCCCCCTGTGGACTGTAATTCCATTTGGTCATCCTCCACTATTCGTGGTATTTCTTGCTGCTGCACTGGGAGATTGGTATTTGCTTCATGAAATACAAGGATTTCAAATGGGACACAGTGCTGAAGTAAGTTCTGTCAAGTGTGGTGGGTCAGGTTCGTCAGGAGAATGCACCAACCAGGCTTCTATCCCACATAGCTTGCCCCATTGACCATAGCAACCTGATTCTGAACATTGCCCTAAAACCTCTCCATATAACAATATGCTTTTACATATAAGGGTCTACTGGCTGCAAAATGTCAGTCACAATCCATTTGGAAGCCAATGGCAGATCCAAATGCCCCCACCACAGATGTTTTATTACACACCTTCCAACCACTACTCTAGTACAACTACTCAGCAGGATCCAACTTACTGGCATCTCTGTTAAACACCACTTTCATAAAACCCAGTCAATCAAGGCACTGTCTTGTATACTCATGATCAGCAACAGGACATCCAGATATTCTCCAGTGCTACCCGGTCATGGGAATTTCAAAAATTTCATGGTATTGATATAGCCAATTTTCAAGGATGAAGTTGGAGGCACTGGGAATTTAAATTCACTCAGAAACCATTAAATGGTGAGGAAGCTCATTTCAATGAAAACTCTGGAGAATTCTTACAGGCAAGGCTTCCAAAAGTGGCGAAAAGTCAGATTAAGCCAGGCCCGTTGAGGTCTACAATGTATGGTCCATGTGTGTTTCGACTCTCAAATATGGCTGCCAAGTCTTTAAGAATAATATCATGTGATATCCTGGCTGATATTCCCTGTGCTCTGTGGAAAGTCAACTTGGGCCTAGATGTCACTTTCCAAGGGCAACTCTCATGCATGGCCATCTAAAATTCCAACATAATTCCTGGCAATAATTCTCTGAGATCAGTAAAAGAACTCAGTCTCTAAGGGGAATCACACCAAAGTGCAAGCCTAGGTGGACCCAGAGATCTCTTCCAACCGCCAGACAAATATCGACAATTAAAACCAAACACTCTCACATGGCCCTCATCTTCTTCCATATAGTCACTCATCATATTCTCTGGCTGGAGGTTTCCATAAGGGACGCAGCCCATGACAGTGTCCAAAATAGGCTCCCTGCCCCTCATTTGCCTAAAGTCAGGGTGGCCTGGACTCTCTTCCTGTGAACCAGTAGTGATCAAATAGGCCTCCCTTTAATATTGCTTGGCTTCTCCAACTTGAGGCCTTCTAGCTTTGGGGTTTAGATTCTTTAAGTGAATTGGAGTCATGAAAATCAAACACCTATGGCCTAGCCTCTGCAGGGCTTTGAAGAACTCATTTGACCCAAAGGATCCCTATTCTCACTTGATGGATATCAGGAACCTACCAGAGGAAGGCAAGAGAGTTCATCAACAATATCTGATCTTTTTGCCATTTTGGTTTTGGATGCACGCATGGGATCTATCTTTAGATCCATCAGGTGCTGAGAATCTAAGCCACAGCCTCACACAGGGCCAACAGGCTGATTCAGACATATCCCAATCCTAAGCAATTAAGCAAAGAGTCACAGGTGATTCCCATTAATTTCCATTTGAAAACTGTTTTCTTCAGGGTTCACAAAGTGGTGGCTTGAGGCAAAAAACTTCCTGACATTCAACAGAACAATAGGTAAGCAAAAGGAACAAAGAGGGGTTTCTCCACTGAGACTTTCCTGGTCAACAGATATTTGAGATTTCTGAGATGCTAGCCATTTCTTTCAGCTATCCAGTACATAGCCATGTCACAGATCTTGGAGGTACAAATCTTGGACACAAAACCACGATACTATTCTGGAGAGTGGCCAGAATTGAGAAAGAAAACAGGAAATTAGGAAGCTTGTAGGTGTTGCCCATCCATAAGGCAAGCCAGAGTCCACTCATGAATTGGGCAGGATGAATGCTGGGAAGCTTTCTACTAGACAGGACACATCCATTGATGCATTGTCTTTTCTAATGTCTACAACAATGGACTCAGTGGGATACACACACATAGAAACACTCGCCTTGTCAAAGGACTTAATAGAAATATTCCACTCCATACCAAACAAACCGCCTTTCCTACCTATTCTCAGAACATGAGACAAAACCACAAACTCACACCCACACCCACAAAGGCACCTCCTTCCCCCTAGTAGGTCTGTGACACCCTGGAGTGTCCTCTGACTGGTGGGCCATACTATGTTCCCCGGAAATGACCTCTTCTGTCTCAGATCATGTCTGCTTGGCCAACTCTGTGAAGTTCTCAAGAGCCAGCGGTGAGACACTACCTGCTTTCTCAGGAAAAGCCCCTCTTCAGAGGTTTCCTGGCATTTGGCCATCCTCACATCTGTAGGTACCAAGAAAGACTGACTCTGTCCTTGGTAAATCCAAACATGTCAGACCACTGGGACTAGGACAGGGACTGTCTCTTGGTGCCTGGCTTGCTGGATTTCAAGTTCAGAGAGTTCCATCAACAAGGAAGTGAGGTGAGATCACTTCCTTCAGGATATGAATGATGTCACTGCCTTGGCAACCACTTTGTCCTAACAGTTGCTTCCAAAAGTATCATGAGGTGGAGGCTGTCCTGATTTTCATGGGACACTTTCTCTAGTTAGAATGTTATATCAACCATAAGCATCCGGGAACAGCTTCCACACAGGACTGGTTTGGTCCATGTTCTATACATTAAGAAGAGAGAGACTGATTCAGACACAACCCTCCATCCTGACCAGGATGATTGCCATGGAAGATGACTTTTGCTTTCTGAGGTACTTCATAGCTACCTTCATCTTCACCAGGGATCATTTCTGCATGAACATTTGAGTTTCTCAGCAGGTGAAGATCCCCTAGATTCCTGTAGTTTAATACCCACACTGTTATTGCTCTCCTGCAAAGTGAGTGTATGGTTACGGTTAACAATATGTTCGATTTGGGTTAGGAATCATTCTGCAGGAAGAATAATGAGATTGGGAACCTGCGATATTTATAAGAATATATACGTGAAATATATGTATGAAAACGGGAATCTAAGAAAGATTTGAAGCCCAGAAGGGCATTGGGCCCTTTATTTGGATACTTAGTGTTGAATTATGTTCTGTACAGTTGTCTCAGTTAAATCGAAATACAGTGGCATAGGACCTTGTACCTTGGATGATTGAATGTAGAAGAGAACATCCAGTCAAAAAGGGATAGTCAGTAGGATTAGGAAGATAGTCAGTAGGTTTAGGAAGAAGAGTGAGTATATGATTTGGAATAAAAAGCTTCTTTAGCAATAGGGTTTCGTTTAGAGAGTGAATGGAAATGTCAGCACATGTGAAGAGTCAGTCACAATGATGAACTGGGGAAAATATGTAGGAAAGCAGGTGTCAATAGAGACATTACGAAATCAGGCAAAGTATAAAGTGAGTGATAGGATTAGACATTTTCAACAGGGTTGAGTTTGAATACATAATCATAGGAAAAAACAAATATCTCGTCACGAATGGGAATGACATTTGAGAGCATTAGGCAACCTGGACATGGATGTTATTAGTTATCCACGTTCACTTTCCTTTTAGGCTTTGGTACAATCATAAGTGTGACATTTTTATGGTTTTTTTTTTTTGTTCAGAATATTACTGTGATAAAATGTATATGTAGATCAGGTGGCATGAGTATTTCTTTCACCATTTCTGGGAGCAATATTTTGAAGACGTATACATTAGTATTAGGGGTACAAAGAGGTGTACCCTGTGTCTATTAATATAGAGATAATGCATGAATAGACCATACTATGAATAAATAACGTAACTGATTCCACTTTAAATAATGGATTGAATTGATATGTGAAAATATATAAGAAATCTTATATTGATATACAATCATTCATTCCAACCAGTTATATATCTAATGGTAATATTAGGATTATGGTTTATGATGAATGGTGTTTGAGTTTTGCTTTACACGTGATGATGTTAAACAAAAATAATATGTTTGGAAAGAAGTCTCATGAAAAGACCAGTCAAGAAACATGGAGGAATACATGTGTTCTGAATCAGGAAGTGATTGATCGTGAAACAAATGCCTATAAATTTTCTAATTTGTGACTGAAATATATATCCCATCATGTGCATGAACTGAAGACATAGTAACGTACAAGTGTTGAATAAAAATGAAAGTCAAAATACACATCATGTCCCCTAGGAATCTACTTGCATTCATTTTAAACTGGCTAAGTAACTGTAGAAATATTAGGGTTTGTATGCACCATTCACTGAATTTAGTTTTCAGTACTAGGAAACAATATGTATTTCAGGTGGTTGATTATTTCTGAAAATAATCTTGTTGAAAGTTGATTATAAATCCACAGATATGAATATGAATGTATTTAGGGAGTGCATAATAAGACACATATATTTCATATTTTGAAAAATCTAAAGAGTATATATATATATATATATATATATATATATATATATATATACACACACACACACACACGCAAATGCACAGATATTGAAAAGTAGCAATACAGGAGATCCATTATGAAGGCAGGCATGGAGAATTCAAGTCTCTGATCTCTTCAGCTGCGCGGGCATAGGGAGTCGTAAACTGTCTAAATGCTGTTTGCTCAGAATCACTAGGCAATATTGACCTGTTGTGAATCTGGGGCGAACAGTCTGGGCCCCTCAGAACACACACAAAGCCCGGATTGGCTGCATTCAAGCTTAGATTCATCTGGTTTTTGTGACTCAGCACTAACATTCCCGCTGAAATAATTGGTCGGGCTTTCGGAATTGACAGAGTTAAAAGCCAACTGAGCCTTCATAGGCAGTGGCCACAGGATTGAAATGGGGCTTGGGAGAGATAGTCAGGACCCACCTGTTGCATTGGTCACCCAGCAAAGGGAACGAACGGTCACCATTTTAATGGGATACCACCATGGCAGCGAACTGACGTCACAGTCGGAGGAGATAACTTCATTGAAACCAGTGCGACAAGTGTGTTATCCCATTGCCATCTCTCTCAACACCGCAGGGAAACCTCAAGGGCCCTTCCCACCTCTGCCGTAATGGTCCCTCCCAGCTCTCCAAGGAGAGCAATACCCAGACCTAGGGAATCAGGATTGGCTCGCGACTCGAGGCGTGTAATTGCCGGCTACCGCTCCCACCAGTGCTGACAATTGAGGTATCTTACACCACCTACCGGGGCCATGGCTCCCAAAGGGCAAGCAAATTCGCTGGGGTTTCTCAGCCCCAAGCTCTACAAACTTAGGGTCTGAGGGAGGCAATCAAGGAGAGTGTGCCCAGGCGTTCATCAAAACAGGGCTACCAGGAGCAGAGGCCTGGCTTGTAACCAGTATTGTGGTGAGCATCACAGGTGAGTGGGGCCTGGCTTGAGGAAGAACAAGAGAATGCCCTAGGCACTCAGGGTTGGAGACCCGCCCAGTCTGGGAGGAAGAGCTGCTGCACAGTGATTGGTTCCCACTTATTGAGAGGAGAAGCTTGGCCCAGTGCGCACAGCTCCACCTACTGGAAGAGAAGTTAATTGAACTCTTGGACTGCATGTATTATTACTATTTTTTTATTTGTATTTTTTTCTTTTTCTTTCATTTTCATTTTTGTTGTTGTTGTTCATTAACTTTTTAAAATGTTTTTATTTTTTTAATTTCTTTTATTTTATTATTATTATTATTAATATTATTATTTTAAATTTTAATTTTCAATTTTTTAATCATCATTATTACTTAAAATTTTCTTTCTTTATTTTCTATTTTTTTTGTCTTTTCATTTCATTTCAATTTTTTTATTCCCCCTTACTTGAATTCTACCTGCCTACTCTCATTCTCTTTAGTGACTTCTCCCTTCCCTTCTAATATCTTTCCTCCCAAGCATCAAATAAATTTATAAGAGTAAGCAGTAACTCAGTAGTCAAACAGAACGAGAAGTAACATGAGAAGCATAAAAAAGCAAGGAAGAAAAGGAGTACGAACAATGAAGGACAGCCTAAATATTCAAGAGCACCTAGAGTCATCAGAAAAATGGTCATATAAAGAACTCAAGGAATACCTTAGACAGATGGAATGGAACCTTAAAGAGGGTACGAGACAGCAAAAACAAACAGTGATAGTACGCATTGAAAATAAATTACATAAACAGATAAAATAAGAAATTAAGCATCTTTATCAGGAGATAGAGATTATTAGAAAAATCAAACAATAATTCTAGAAATCAAGGAAATGATAAACCAAATTAAAAATTCAATTGAGAGTATCACTAACAGTGTAGAGCAAGTAGAAGACAGAATGAAGACAAAATATATCATCTTGAAAAAAGTCTAGCCAACAAAGAAATGCTGTAAAAAATTATGAGAAAACATTCAAGAGATATGGGATAACATAAAAAAAAAAAAAAAAAAACAATGAGTCATATGGATAGAGGAAGGTACAGAGATTCAAACCAAGGGAATGAGAAACCTGCTGAATGAAATAATTACAGAAAACTTTCCAGAAATAAAAATGGAAACAGATAAACAAATTGTAGATGCTTACAGGACATCGAGCACACAAAATCACAGTAGACCAATGCCAAGACACATTGTTATGAAGATATCCAATATACAGAACAAAGAGAAAATATTAAAAGCTACCAGAGAAAGGAGGCAGATTACAATCATTACAATCAGGGGTAAACCAAAAAGGTTAACAATGGATTTTTCATCCTAGATGCTGGAAGTGAGAAGATCCTGGAACAACGTACTTCAAACACTGAAAGACAATGGATGCCAACCAAGAATTATGTATCCAGCAAAATTATGCTTAAGGTAAGACAACGAGATAAAAATATTTCATGATAAACAAAACCTAAAAGAATTTGCAGCCAGATAACCAGCATTGCAAAGCATCTTGAGCAAAACACTACACGAGGAAGAAATGAAAATCAACAACGAAAACCATGAGTGAGAAGTGCCTCAGTAATGACAGAGGGCGGGGGAAAAGCTAATCATGGAGAAACAAACTAATTTAAAAAAAAGATATAAGCAAACATGGGTGGCAGTACAAACCATATATCAATAGTAACTCTAAAAGTAAATGGCTTAAACTCTCGAATAAAGTGACATAGGCTTGTAACTTGAAATAAAAAAAAAAAATCCAACAATATATTGCCTCCAGGGGACACATCTGTATGGAAAAGACATACACAGGCTGAAGGTGAAAGATTGGGAAAATTTATACCATGCACACGGTCCTCGTAAGCAAGCAGGGGTGGCCATCCTCCTATCGAATAAAATCGACCTCAAGACTAATTTAATCAAAAGGGATAAAGAAGGACATTATATACTGCTAAAATGAACCATTCACCGACAAGACATAACAATTATCAATATTCACGCAGCAAATAATGGTGCTGCGATGTTCATAAAACAAATTCTCCTCAAGTTCAAGAATCAAATAGACCACAATACAATAATTATGGGTGACTTCAACTCACCTCTCTCACCATTGGACAGATCCTCCAAACAAAAGTTGAAAAAAGAAACTATAGAACTCAATATCGCAATCAATACCCTAGACTTAACTGACATATATAGAATATATCAACCATCATCAAGTGGATATACTTTTTTCTCAGCAGCACATGGATCCTTCTCAAAAATAGACCATATGTTATGCCATAGGGCAACCCTCAGTAAATATAAAGGGGTGGAGATAATACCATGAATTTTTTGTGATCATAATGGAATGAAACTGGAAACCAATGATAAAAGAAGGAAGAAAAAATCATACATCACATCCAAAATGAAGAATATGTTACTGAATGATCAATGGGTTACAGAAGACATAAAGGAGGAAATCAAAAAATTCTTAGAGATAAATGAAAATAGAGACACAACATATCAGATTCTATGGGGTACAATGAAAAGAAGTTTTAAGGGGTAAATTCATCGCCTAGAGGTCATTCCTCAAAATAGAAAAGAAAAACAAATAAATGAGCTCACACTTCATCTCAAAGCCTTAGAAAAGGAAGAGCAAAACAACAGCAAATGTAGCAGAAGGCAAGAAATAATTAAAATCATAGCGAAATTGAAACAAAAGAAACTATTGAAAAAATTAACAAAACTAAAAGGTGGTTCTTCAAAAAGATAAATAAGATAGACAGACCCTTAGCCATGCTAACGAAGAGAAGAAGAGAGAGAAATCAAATTACTAACATATGGGATGAAAAAGGCAATATTACAACAGATGCTACATAAATACAGAAGAAAATTAGAAATTATTTTGAAAACCTGTATTCCAATAAAATAGAAAATAGTGAAGACATCGATAAATTTCTTAAGCCTTATGATTTGCCCAGACTGAGTCAGGAGGAAACACACAATTTAAACAGACCAATATCAATGGATGAAGTAGAAGAAGCAATCAAAAGACTACCAACCAAGAAAAGCCCAGGACCGGATGGGTATACAGCAGAGTTTTACAAAACCTTTAAAGAAGAATTAATACCAATACTTCTCAAGTTATTCAGGAAATAGAAAAACTGGGAGCTCTGCCGAATTCATTCTATGAGGCCAACATCACCCTGATTCTGAAACCAGACAAAGACACCTCAAAGAAAGAAAACTACAGACCAATATCTCTGATGAACCTAGATGCAAAAATCCTCATTAAAATTCTGGCGAATTGGATAGAAAGGCACATCAAAAAAATCGTGCACCATGATCAACTTGGATTCATCCCTGGGATGCAAGGAGGGTTCAATATATGGAAATCAATAAATGTTATTCACAACGTCAATAGTCTTAAAGATAAGAACCATATGATCATCTCGATAGACGCAGAAAAACCATTCAACAAAGTAGAGCATTTCTTTATGTTCAAAACATTTTAAAAACTAGGGATAACAGGAACTTACCTCGACATTGTAAAAGCTATCTATGTTAATCCTCAGGCTAGCATCATTCTGAATGGAGAAAAATTGAAGGCATTCCCTCTAAAATCTGGAACAAGACAGGGATGTCCTCTATTACCACTTCTATTCAATATAGTTCTCCAAAAACTGGCCAGAGCAATTAGAGAGATGAAAGACATTAAAGGCATAAAAATAGGAAAAGGAGAACTTAAATTATCACTATTTGTAGACGACATGATTCTATACATAGAAGACCCAAAAGGGTCTACAGAAAAAACTACTAGAACTCATAAATGAATGCAGCAATGTGGCAGGATACAAAATCAACATGAATAAATCAAAGGCATTTCTGTATATCAGCGACAAAACTTCTGAAACAAAAATGAGTCAAAACACTGCATTCCCAATTTCCTCAAATAATTAAATACTTGGGAATAAACCTAACAAAAGAGGTGAAAGATTTTTATAATGCAAACTACAGAACCCTAAAAAGAGAAATAGAATAAGATCTTAGAAGATGGAAAAATATACCGTGTTCATGGATAGGCACAACTAACATCATCAAAATGGTGATATTACCAAAAGTTCTCTATAGGTTTAATGCAATGCCAATCAAAATCCCATAGAAACTTTTTGTAGAAATAGATAAAGCAATCATAAAATTCAAATGGAAAAATAAAAGACCCAGAATAGCAAAAGCAATTCTAAGCAGGAAGTGTGAATCAGGCAGTATAGCGATACCAGATTTCAAACTATATTACAGAGCAATCATAATAAAAACAGCATGGTACTGGTACCAAAACAGGCGGGTGGACCAATGGTACAGAATGGAGGACACAGAAACTAATCCAAAAAGCTACAACTATCTTATATTTGATAAAGGAGCTAATGGCCTGCAATGGAGGAAGGATAGCATCTTCATCAAATTGTGTTGGGTAAACTGGAAATCCATATGCAACAAAATGAAACTGAATCCCCTCCTCTCGCCATGCACCAAAGTTAACTCAATGTGGATCAAGGAGCTAGATTCAAATCAGAGTCTCTGCGTCTGATAGAATACAAAGTTGGCTCCGATCTACATATTGTGTGGTCAGGTTCCAAATTCCTTAATAGGACACCCATAGAACAAGAGTTAATAATAAGAATCAACAAATGGGACTTACTTAAACTGAATTATTTTTTCTCAGAAAGAGAAACAATAAGAGAGGTAAATATGGAGCTTACATCATGGGAACAAATTTTTAGTCCTCACCCTTCACATGGAGCCCTAATATCCAGAGTATACAAAGTATACAAAGAACTTAGAAAATTAGACAATAAGATAACCAATAACCCAATGGGCCAAAGACCTGAAAAGAAACTTCTCAGAGGACGACATAGAATCAATTAACAAGTACATGAAAAAAATGCTCTCCATTTCTAGCAGTAAGAGAAATGCAAATAAAAACCACCCTAAAATACCATCTCAATCCAGTGAGATTGGCAGCCATTATGAAGTCAAACAACAACAAGTCCTGGCGAGGATGTGGGGAAAAGGGTACTCTTGTACATTGCTGGTGGGACTGAAACTGGTGTGGCCAATTTGGAAAGCAGTATGGAGATTCCTGGGAAAGCTGGGAATGGAAGCACAATTTGACCAAGCTATTGCCCTTCTCGGACTATTCCCTGAAGACCTTAAAAGAGCGTACTACAGGGATACTGCCACATGGATTTTCATAGCAGCACAATTCACAATTGCTACACTGTGGAACCAACCCAGATGCCCTTCAATAGATGAATAGATAAAAAAATGTGACTTTTATATACTATCGAGAATTACGCATCACTAAAAAATGACAAAATCATGGAATTTGCAGGGAAATGCATGGCACTGAGCAGATTATGCTTAGTGAATCTAGCCAATCCCTAAAAAACAATTACCAAATGTCTTCTTTGATATAATGAGAGCAACTAAGAACAGAGCAGGGAGGAAGAGCATGAAGAAAAGATTAACATTAAGCAGAAACATGACGTGGGAGGGAAAGGGAGAGAAGAGGGAAATTGCATGGTAATGGAGAGAGACACTTATTGTTACACAAAATTACATATAAGAGGTTGTGGGAAAAAAAACAAGGAGAGAAATGAATTACAGTAGGTATGGTAGAGAGAGAAGATGGGAAGAGAGGGGAGTGGGGATAGTAGAGTATAGGAAAGGTAGCAGAATACAACAGTAACTAATAGGGCATTATGTAAAAATATGGATGTGTAACTAATGTGATTCTGCAATCTGTATTTGGAGTAAAAATGGGAGTTCATAACCCACTTGAATCTAATGTATGAAATATGATATTCAAGAGCTTTGTAATGTTTTGAGCAACGAATAAAAGAAAAAAAAAGTAGCAACATATATGCTAATAGAAATTCATCATGAAATGTATATAATCCACAGATCGAAAAATGTTCATTTTACTGAACATGGATTCATGTATAATGTTTTTCAACTAGGAAGCTCACCCATAGGTTGAATTTTCAGTTCCAACAGCGTTTAGGAGGAGTGAACTCTTCTCTCAATTTGCATCTGCCAATTCAGCCACCTCACAAGTGTATACGAGTGATATCAGGTAGAATTCTATATGTGCATATAAAAATACATGTGCTGAATAGGCTACAGAGAAAGGGAGACAGGGATTCACATATTTGCTAATTTTAAAAACACATTTAGAACTATTTCAACAAAAAAATTGACTAGACTTATAACTCCTACATTATATAATGCAAAAGGCAATTCCAAATATACACAATGCGTCCTCTGAACTGCTTGTGTTTCTTCTCTTTTTGGCTTATTTTTCACCATCATATTAGGATTATTAGTCAGAGACTAGTAGGGTATGGGTTAGTGTCAGGGATTCAGTATTTCAAATGGAAAATTGAAAAATGAATCCAATGTGTATGTAAATATGTGCTACACAAAAATCTTCACACTCACATCCAGAACAATGCCTTGACATTACCTACGCCCCAAGTAAAACACAATTAGAGTAGAAAAGTGTGAAAATCTATGAATACATATATGGAATGGAATATGCTCGGGAGTTCACAACCTTGGAGGTGGTAGAGGAGTTTCCAAAAGTAAAGGACAGGGTAAACACTCCACAAAAAGGAGCTCTGCTGGCCTAAGAATTCTTGGGAAACGGCTTCTGAGGTTGGGCACTTGAAATATATGTTGTTGTCATGAGCTTTAGCTTCCTTTGTAGTGAGACCATCATAGCTGGGTCTGCATCTATGTAACCGAAAGACATGGTTTCTTATATTCCAATGAACATGAGGCAGCAGTGCTCAATTTTCTCTTTGTAGCTAAACTGTGTCCATTGGAAGCTAAGTGTCTCCCAGTGGGGACTGTGAAGACATTTGGTCATCCTCCACTTTTTGTGGTATTTCTTGCTGCTGCACTGGGAATTTGGTATTTGCTTCACAAAACATAAAAAGTTCATCTGAGATACAGTGCTGGAGAGAGTTCTGTCACGTGTGGTGGGTCAGGGTCTGCAGGAGAATGCACCAACCAGGCTTGTTTCCCACATAGCTTGCCCCAATAACCATAGCAACCTGATTCTGAATATTGCCCTGAAAACTCTCCATTTAACAAGATGCCTTTACATATAAAGGTCTGATGTCTGCACTATATCAGTCACAAAAAATTTGGAAGCCAATGGCAGATTCACATGGCCCCACCATGATGTTTTATCACACACCTGCCCACCACTGCTCTAGGCCCCCTACTCAGCAGGCTCCAAATTACTGGCTTCTCTTGTTCTACACCATTTTCATGAAACCCAGTCAAAAACAAGACACTGTCTGGTATACACATGATCAGCAACAGGACATCAAATGTTTCTGCAGTGCCACCTGGTCATGGGAATTTCAAAAATTTCATGGTATTTATCTAGCAATTTTTCAAGGGTGAAGTTAGAGGCACTGTGGGTTTCAATTCATTCAGGAACCATTAAGTGTTGAGAAAGTTCATTACAATGAAAGCTCTGGAGAACTCTCACAGTCAATGCTTCTCAAACAGTTGCCAAAAGGTCTCCTAAAGCCAGGCCAACTGACATCTACAATGTGAGGTCCATGTGTGTTTTGACTCTCAAATATGGGTGCTAAGTCTTTCAGAATAAAATCATGTGATATCCTGGCTGAGATTCTCAGGCCTCTGTGGAAACCACCCTGGGCCTAGATCTCAGTTTCCAAGAGTGAGTCTCATGCGTGGCCTCCTAAAATCCCAACACAATTCATGGCAATACTTCTCTGAGGTCAGTTTCAGAACTCAGTGTCTAAGGGGAATCACACCAGAGTTCAAGCCCAGGTGGACCCAGTCATCCCTTCCATCCGCCAAAAAATGACCACAATTAAAATCAAAACACTCCCACAGGGCCATCATCTTCTTCCATGTAGACACTCATCATAACCTCCAGCTGGAGGTTTCTATGAGCCCAAATAAGCTCACTTGCCCCTCATTTGCCTAAAATCATGATGGCCTGGACACTCTTCCTGTGAACCAGGAATGATCAAATATTCCTGCTGTTAAAGTGTTCCACTTCTCCAATTTGAGGCCTACTGGCTGTAGGGTATAGATTCTTTATGTGATTTGGAGTCATGAGAAAACCCAAGCAAATATGGGCTAGCCTCTGCAGGGATTTCAAGAACTCATTTGACCCAAAGGATCCCTATTCTCACTTTATGGAGGTCAGGAACCTAAAACAAGAAGGCAAAAATATTCATCAACAATGACTGCTCTTTTGGCCATTTTAGTTTTGGAAGCACATGGGATCTTTCTTTAGATCCATCAGGTGCTGAGAATCAAAGCCACAACCTCATACAAGGACAAGAGGCTGATTCAGACACATCTCATTCCAAATCAATTAAGCAAAGAGCCACAGGTGATGTCCATACATTTCCATATGAAAACAGTTTTCTTCAGGCTACACAAAGGGGTGGCCTGAGGCAAAGACCTTCCTGACATTCAGGGTAATAGAAATAGAAGTAAGCAAATGGCCCAAAGAAGGGTTTCTCCACTGAGACTTTACTGGTCACACTGAAATCTGAGTTTTCTTAGATGCCTCCATTCCCTTCAGCAATCCAGTACATGGCCATGTCACAGAATCTTGTGGTGTTACATATTTGGGAAACAAAACCATGAGCCAATTCTGGAGAGTGGCCAGAATTCACGAAGAAAACAGGAACTTTAGAAGATAGTAGATGTTGCCCATCCATAAGGCAAGCTGCAGTCCATTCATTAATTGGGCAGTATGAATGCGGGGAAGCTTTCAACTAGAGACAACACATCCATTGATGCATTCTCTTTTCTAATGTCTACAACCACGGATACAGTGGGATACACAGACCTAGAAACACTCACCATGTCAAACGACTTACTAGAAACAGTCCACTCCAAACCAAACAAACCACCTTTCCTACCTATTCTCAGAACATGAGAAAAAACCACAAACTCACACCTACAACGGCAAAGGCACTTACTTCCCCCAAATAGGTCTGTGACTATCCGGAGTGTCTTCTGACTGGTGGGCCATATTATGTTCCCCCAAAATGGCCTGTCCTGTTTCAGATCTGGTCTCCTTGTCCAACTCTGTGAAGTTGTCAGGAGCCAAAGGTGAGCCACTACCTGCTTTCTCAGGAAAGGCCCCTCATCAGAGCTCTGCTGGCATTTGGCCATCCTCACATCAGTAGGTACCAAGAAAGACTGACTATGTCTTTGGGAAAAGCAAACAACTTAGCCCACTGGAACTGGGAGTGGGACTGGCTCTGGGTGCCTTCCTTCCTGGATCCCAGGTTCAGAGAATTCCATCACCAAGGAAGTGAAGTGAGGTCACTTCTTTCAGGAACTGAATATGGTCACTACCTTGGTAACCACTTTGTGCTAACAGTTGCATCCAGGGTTCCCATGAGATGGAGGCTGCCCCAACATCCTGTGACACATTCAGAAGTTAGAATGGTATATCAACCATAGGCACCAGGGAACAGCTCTCCACAGAGGCCTGGTTCAGTCCATCTTCTCTTCATTAAGAAGAGAGAGGCTGATTCAGACTATCAATTAATCCTGACCAGGTTGTTTGCCATGGAAGATGACTATTGCTCTCTCAGGTCCTACATAGCTGCCTATATCTTCTGCAAGGATCATTTCTCCATGGATCTTTGATGTTCTCAGCAGGTGGAAGATCATCTACATTCCTATATTGTAAGACCCACACTGTCCCTGCTCTTAAGTAAGTTATACTGAGGGAACAGTGTATGGTTAGGGTTAATAACATGTTCAATTTGGGTTACAAATCATTCTGCGGGATGAATAATGGTATTGGCAAAATGCGATATTTACAAGAGTATATATGTGAAACATAAGTATGAAAGCAGAAATCTAGGTAAGATTTGAAGCCCAGAAGGGCATTGGGGACTTGAGTGGGATACTTAGCTTTGAGTAATGTGCAGCACAGATGTCTCAGATAAATCAATATACACTGGCATCGTACCTTGTACCTTGGATATTGAATGTTGAAGAGAACATCCAGTCAAAAACTGATAGTCGGTAGGATTAGGAAGGTAGTTGGTAGGTTTAGAAAGAAGAGTGAGTATAGGATTTGGACCAAAAGTTCTTTCGCAATAAGATTTCGGGTAGAGAGTGTATGTAAATGTAAGCACATGTGAAGAGTCAGTCACAATGATGAACTGGGGAAAAATATAGGAAATCAGATATCAATAGTGACATTAGGAAATCAAGCAAAGTATAAATTGTGTGATAGGGTTAGACATTTTCAACAGGTTTGAAGTTGAATATATAATCTTAAGAAGAAACAAATATGTAGTCAAAAATAGAATTGATATTTGAGAGCATTAGGCAACCTGGACATGGATGTTTTTAGTAATCCATGCTCACTTTCCATTTACGCTTTGGTACAATTTTAAGTGTGACCTTTGCTTTTTGTGTCCAGAATATTTCTGTAAAAAAATGTGTATGTAGATCAGGTGAAAAGAGTATTTCTTCCACCATTTCTGCGAGCAATATTTTGAAGACTTACAAATTAGTATGGGGGTACAAATAGATGTACCCTGTTCCAATGAATATAGACATAATGCATGAATAGACCATACTGTGAATAAATAATATAACTGGATCCACTTTAAATAATGGATTGAATAAATATCTGAAAATTTATAAGAAATTTTATATTGATATGCAATCATTCATTCCAACCAGTTATATATCTAACGATAATCTTAGGGTTATGGTTTATCATGAAGGGTGTGTGAGTTTTGGTTCAAAATTGATTATAAAAATCGAAAATAATATATTTGGAAAAAAGTCTCATGAATAGACCAGTCAAGAAACATAGAGGAATACATGTGTTCTGGAGCAGGAAGTGATTGAAAGTGAAACAAATGCCTATAAATTTGCTAACTAGTGAATAAAATATATATACTGAGATGTGCATAAACTGAAGAAATAGTAATGTACCAGTGTGGAATAAAAATTAATGTCAAAATACACATCATGTCCCATAGGAACCTACATGCATTGATGTTAAACTGGGTCAGTTAAAGTAGACATATTAGGATTTGTATGCACCTTTTACTGAAGTTAGTTTTCAGTACTAGGAAACAAATATGTATTTCGGGTGGATGAATATTTCTAAGAATAATCTTGTGAAAAGTTGATTATTAATCCACATACATGAACATTAATGAATTTAGGGAGTGTATATAAGACACATATATTTCATATTTTTAAAAATATGGAGAGTATATATATATATATGTATATATATATACATATATATTTATATATACATATATATATATATACACACACACACACACACACACACACACACACAAACACAGACATTAAAAAGTAGCAATATATATGCCAATCGAAATTCATCATGAAATATATATCATAAAGATGCAAAAACATTCATTTTAGTGAACATGGGTTTATGTATAATGTTGTTCCACTGGAAAGCTCACCCATAGGTTGAATTTTCAGTTCCAACAGCGTTTAGGAGGAGTGATCACTTCTCACACTTTGTATCTGCTAAGTCATATACCTCACAAGGATGTACGTGTGATACCTTGTAGGATTCTATTGGTGCATATAAAAATACATGTGCTGAATAAGCTCCAGAGAATGGGAGACAGTAATTCACATATTTGTTAACTTTAAAAACACATGGAGAACTATTTCAATTAAATATTGAATAGATTTATAACACCTACCCTTTATCATTCAAAAGGCAAGTCCAACTCTGAACTGCAAGTATTTATGTACTGTTTGGGTTATTTTCTTCCATCATATTTGGATTAGTAGTCAAAGTCTAGTAGAATATGGGTTAGTGTCAGGGATTCAGAATTTCAAATGGAAAATAGAAAAATTAATCTTCTGACTCTCATCCAGAACAATGCCTTGTCATTACCTTCGCCCCAAGGGAGACACAATTAGAGTAGAAGAGTTACAAAATCTGTGATTACATTTCTGGAATCGAAAATGCTCAGGAGTGCACAAACTTGGAGGTGGAATAGGAGTTTCCAAAAGTAAGGACAGGGTACACACTCCACAAACATGAAGCTCTGCTTGCCTAAAACTTCTTGAGAAACTGCCAGTGAAATTGGGCACTGAAATATAGGTTGTTGTCAGGAGTTAAGCTTCCTTTGTGGTGAGACCCTCAAAGCTGGGTCTGCATCTATGAGACCTGGAGGACAACATTTCTTATTTTCCAATGAACACGAGGCAGCAGTGCTGAATTCTCTCTTTGTAGGTAAACTGTGGGCACTGGGGGCTTATTGTCTTCCCGTGTGGACTGTGAAACCATTTGGTCATCCTCCACTTTTCGTGGTGTTTCTTGCTGCTGCACTTGGAGTTTGGTTCATGCTTCACGAAATACAAGGAGTTCAACTGGGAAACAGTGCTTGAGGTAGTTCTGTCACGTGTGGTGGGTCAGGGTCTGCAAGAAAATTCACCAACCAGGCTTCTATCTCTCAAAGATTGCCCGCTTGTCCATAGCAACCTGATTCTGAACATTGCCCTGAAACTACGCCATATAACAAGACGCTTTTACATATAAGGGTCTGATGTCTGCACTCTGTCAGTTACAAGCCATTTTGAAGCCAATGGCAGATCCAAATGGCCCCACCATGATGTTTTATCACACACCTCTCCACCACTGCTCTAGGCCCACTACTCAGCAGGCTCCAAAATACTGGCTTCTCTGTTCTAAACAAATTTCATGAAACCCTGTCAATCAAGGCACTGTCTGGTACACTCATGGTAAGCAACAGGACATCGAAAGTTTCTGCAGTTCCACCTGGTCATGGAAATTTCAAAAATTTCGTGTTATTTATCTAGCCATTTTTCAAGGATGACGTTGGATGCACTGTGGATTTCAATTATTCAGGAACCATTAAATGTTGAGAAAGTTCATTTCAAAGAAAATTCTAGAGAACTCTCACAGGCAAGGCTTTCCAAAGAGTGGACAAAGGTCACTTGAAGCCAGGACCATTGAGGTCTACAATGTGAGGTCCTATGTCTTTTGACTCTCAACTATGGCTGCCAAGTCTTTCAGAATAAAATCATGTGATATCCAGGCTGAGATTCCCAGTTCTTTGTGGAAAGCCACCCTGGTCCTAGATCTCAGGTTCCAAGGGCGACTCTCATGCGTGGCCTCCTAAAATCACAACACAATTCATGGCAATACTTCTCTGAGATCAGTTTAAAAACTCAGTCTCTACGTGGAAACACACCAGAGTTCAAGCCCAGTTGACCCAGTCATCTCTTCCAACCGCCACACCAATGACCAGAATTAAAACCAAAACACTCCCACATGGCCCTCATTTTCTTCCATATAGTCACTCATCATAACCTTGGCTGGAAGTTTTAATGAGGCATACAGCCCAAGACAATGTCAAAATAAGCTCCCTTGCCCTTCATTTGTCTAAAGTCAGTGTTTCCTGGACAACGTTCCTGTGAACCAGGACTGATCAAAGAGGCATGCCATTAATACTGTTCCGCTTTTCCAATTTGAGGCATACTGACTGTCGGGTATAGTTTCTTTATGTGATTTGCAGTCATAAGAAAACCCAAGCACCTATGGGCTAGCCTCTGCAGGGCTTGAAGAACTCAGTTGACCCAAAGATCCCTGTTATCACTTGATGGAGATCAGGAACCTTACAGAGGAAGGCAAGAGACTTCATCACAATGACTTCTCTTTTGGCCATTTTGGATTTGGATGCACACATGGGATCTTTCTTTAGATCCATCAGGTGCTGAGAATCTAAGTGATAATCTCAAACTGCACTAAGAGGCTGATTCACACATATCCCTTTGCAAAGCAATTAAGCCAGGAGCCACAGGTGATGCCCATTTATTTCCATTTGAAAACTGTTTTTTTCAGGCATTGGAAATGTGGGGCCTTAGGCAAAGACCTTCCTTACATTCAGGGCAACAGAACAATAGGTAAGCAAAATCCCAAAGCAGATTTTCTCCACTGAGACTTTCCTGGTCACACTGATATCTGAGTTTTCTGAGATATTCACCATTCTCTTCAGCTATCCAGTACATGGCCATGTCCCAGATTGTGGAGGAGATACATATCTTGAACACAAAACCATGAGCCTATGGGAGAGTGGCCAGAATTCAGGAAGAAATCACGAATGTAGGAAGGTAGTAGGTGTTGCCCATCCATAAGGTAACCTGCAGTCCATTCATAAATTGGACAGGATGAATTCTGCGAAGATTTCTACTAGACAGGACACATCTATTGATGCATTCTCTTTTCTATTGTCTACAACCACGGACACAGTGGGATATCCAGACATAGAAACACTCGCCTTCTCAAAGGACTTACAAGAAACAGTCCACTCCAAACCAAACAAACCGACTTTCCTACATATTCTCAAAACATGAGACAAAATCAAAAACAAACACACACACACACACACCCACAAAGGCACCTTCTTTCCCCAAATAGGTCTGTGACTATCCAGAGCGTCCTCTGACTGGTGGGCCATACTATGTTCCCCCGAAACGGGCTGTGCTATGTCAGATCTCGTCTCCTTGGCCAAAACTGTGATGTTATCAGGAGCCAGCGGTGAGCCACTGCTTGTTTTCTCAGGTAAAGCCCCTCTTCAGAGCTTTCCTGGCATTTGTCCATCTTCAATTTAGTTGCCAAGAAAGACTGACTCTGTCCTTCTTAAATCCAAACATTTGAGACCACTGGTACTTGGACTGGGACTGCCTCAGGGTGCCTGGCTTCCTGGATCCCAAGTTCAGAGTGTTCCATCAACAAGAAAGTGACATAGGTCACTTCGTCTAGAACTGAATGAGGTCACTGCCTTGGCAACCACTTTGTCTTAACAGTTGCTTCGAAGGGTCCCTGAGATGGATCCTGCCCCTACTTCCTATGACACTTTCACAAGCTAGAATGGAATATCAACCACAGGCACCCGGGAACAGCTCTCCACACAAGCCTGGTTTGGTCTATCTTCTCTACATTAAGAAGAGAGAGACTGCTTCAGACACATCCCTTCATCCTGACCTGTTTTTTTTTTTTTTGTCATGAAAGATGACTTTCGCACTCTCAGGTCCTTCATAGCTGCCTACATCTTCTTTAGGGATCATTTCTGCATGGACCTTTGAGGTTCTCTGCAGGTTGAAGATCTCCTACATTCCTGTATTGTAAGACCAACTCTGTCCCTGCTATTCTGTAAAGTTAGATTGAGGGAACAGTTTATGGTTACGGTTAATAACATGTTTGATTTGGGTTAGGATCATTCTGCTGGATGAATAATGGTATTGGGAACCTGCGATATATATAAGATTATATAGGTGAAATATATGAATGAAAACAGAAATCTCGGTAAAATTTGAAGCCCAGAAGGGCATTAGGTCCTTGATTGGGATACTTAGCATTTAATTATGTTCTGCACAGATGTCTCAGATAAATCTATACACAATGGCATAGGACCTGATACCTTGGATGATTGAATGTTGAGGAGAACAACCATTCAAAGAGGGAGAGTCAGTAGGATTAGGAAGATAGTTGGTAGGATTAGAAAAAAGTGTGAGTATAGCATTTGGACAAATAGTTCTTTAGCAATAGGTTTTCAGGTAGACAGAAAATGTAAATGTCAGCACATGTGAAGAGTCAGTCACAGTGATGAAATGGGGAAAATATGTAGGAAAGCAGATATCAATAGCGACATTAGGAAATCAGGCAAAGTATAAAGTGAGTGATAGCAAAAGACATTTTCAACAGGCTTGAGATTGAATATATAATCTTAGGAAGTAACAAATATGTAGTCACCAATAGGATTGACATTTGAGAGCATTAGGCAACGTGGACATGGGTGATTTTCATAACCCATACTCACATTCCATTTAGGCTTTGGTACAATCGTAAGTGTGACTTTGCATTTTGTGGCCAGAATATTACTGTGATAAAACGTATATGTAGATCAGGTGACATGAGTCTTTCTTGCACCATTTCTTGGAGCAATATTTTGAAGGGGTATAAATTAGTATTGGAGGTACATATAGGTGTACCATGTATGTATGAATATAGAGATGATGCATGAATAGACAATACTGCGAATAAATAATATAACTTGTTCCAACTTTAAATAATGGATTCAATTGATATCTGAAAATACACAGGAATCATATATTGATATATATACATTCATTCCAACCAGTAATACATCTAATGGTAATATTACGGTTGTGGTTTATCATAAAGAGTGTGTGAATTTTGCTTCAAAATTGATTATGGAAATCGAAAATAATGTGTTTGGAAAGAAGTCTCATGAAATGACCAGTCAAAAACAAGGAGGAATACATATGTTCTGAAGCAGGAAGTGATTGAATGTGTTAAAATTTCTTTAAATTTGTGAACTTGTGGATGAAATGTATATTCTATGATGTACAAAAACTGCAGAAATAGTAATGTACCAGTGTTTAATAAAAATGAACGTCAAAATACACATCATGTCCCCTAGGAATCTACTTGCATTGATGTTAAAGTGGGTCAGCTACTGTAAAAATATAAGTATTTGTTTGCACCATTCACTGAAGTAACTTTTTAGTACTAGAAAACAAATATGTATTTCAGGTGGATGAATATTTTTAAAATAATCTTATGAAAAGTTTAATATAAAACCACATACATGAACAAGAATGAATTTAGGGAGTGTATAATAGGACACATATATTTTATATTTTGAAAAATCTAGAGAGTATGTATATATATATATATATATATATATATATATATATATATATATACATACACACACACACACACACACACACACAAAACACACACAGAGACATTAAAAAGTAGCAATATATATGCCAATTAAAATTCATTGTGAAATATATATCATCCACAGATCCAAAAATATTAATTTTACTGAACATGGATTTATGTATAATGTTCTTGAACTAAGAAGCTCACTCATAGTCTGAATTTTCAGTTCCAAAAGTATTAATGAGGAGTGATCTCTTCTCACACTTTGTATCTGCCAAGTTAGCCACCTCTCAAGAATATACGTGTGATACTAGGTAGGATTCTATATGTGCGTATAAAAATACATGTGCTGAATAGGCTACAGAAAAATGGAGACAGGAATTCACAGATGTGTTAACTTTAAAAACACATGCAGAAATATTTCAACAAAAAATTGACAAGATTTATAACTCCTACCCTATATCATGCAAAAGGCAAGACCAACTATACACCATGCCTCTTCTGAAGTGCTAGTATTTCTATACTGTTTCGGTTATTTTTCTCCATCATATTAGAATTAATGGTCAGAGTCTAGTAGGGTATGGGTTAGTGTCAAGGATTCAGTATTTCGAATGGAAAATTGAACAATGAATCCAATGTGTTTGTAAATATGTGCTACACAAAATTATTCCCACTCTCAACCAGAACAATGCCTTGACAATCCCTTCACCCCAAGTAAGACACAATTAGAGGAGAAGATTTAGAAAATCTGTGAATGAATTTGTGGAATGCAATATGCTCAGGAGCTCACAACCTTGGAAGTGGTAGAGTAGTTTCCAAAAGTATGGGACAGGGTAAAAACTCCACAAACATGGAGGTCTGCTGGCCTAGAGACTTCTTGAGAAACTGCCTGTGAGGTTGGGCACTTGAAAAATATGTTGTTGTCAAGAGCTTTAGCTTCCTTTCTAGGGAGACCATAAAAGCTTGGTCTGCATCTATGAGACCTGGAGGACATGGTTTCTTATTTCCCAATGTACATGAGGCAGCAGTGCTGAATTCTCTTTTTAGATAAACTGTGGCCACTGGGGGCTAAATGTGTGCCGGTGTGCACTGTGAAGGCATATGGTCATCTTCCATTTTCGTGGTGTTTCTTCCTGCTGCACTGAGAGTTTGGTATTTGCTTCACAAAATACAAGGAGTTCAACTGGGTCACAATGCAAGAGGAAGTTCTGTCATGTATGGTGGGTCAGGTTTTGCAGGAGGATACAAGAACCAGGATCCTATCCCACATATCTTGCCCCCTTGACCATAGCAACCTGATTCTGAACAATGTCCCGAAACCTCTCCATATAACAACTTGCCTTTACATGGAAGGTTCTGCTGGCTGCACCATGTCAGTCACAAGCCATTTGGAAGCCAATGGAAGATCCACATGGCCACACCACAGATGTTTTATCACATACCTGCCCACCACTGCTCTAACCTACTACTCAACAAAGTCCAACTTACTGGCATCTCTGTTCTACACCATTTACATGAAACCCAATCAATCAAGGCACTGTCTGGTATATTCATGATCAGCAACAGGACATCAAAAGGTTTTCCAGTGCCACCTGGTGATGGGAAATTCAAAAATTTCATGGTATTTATCTAGCCATTTTTTAAGGATGAAGTTGGAGGCACTGTGAGTTTCAATTTTTTCAGGAACCATTAAATGGTTAGGAAGCTCATTTCAATGAAATCTCTGGAGAAAACTCACAGGTAAAGCTTCCCAAAGAGTGGCCAAAAGATCATATGATGCTATGCCCATTTAGGTCTACAATGTGAGGTCCATATGAGTTTTGACTCTCAACTATGGGTGCCAAGTCTTTCAGAATAAAATTTGTGGTATCCTGGCTGAGAGGCTCAGTGCTCTGTGGAAAGCCACCCTGGGCCTAGAACTCAGTTTCCAAGGGCGATGCTCATGCCTGGCTTCCAAAAATCTCAACACTATTCATGGCAATACTTCTCTGAGGTCAGTTGAAGAACTCAGACTCTAAGGGAATCACACCAGAGTTCAAGAACATGTGGACCAAGTCATCTCTTCCAACCGCCACCCAAATGACCACAATTTAAACCAAAACACTCCAACGTGGCGTCCATCTTCTTCCATATAGACACTCACAATAAACTCCACTATGGCTGGAGTTTTCCATGAGGGGCATAGCCCAAGACCGTGTCCAAAATAAGCTCTTTTGCACCTAATTTGCCTAAATTCAGGGTGGCCTGGACACCCTTCTTGTGAACCAGAAGAGATTAAATAGGCCTCCCGTTAATACTGCTCTGCTTCTTCAATTTGAGGCCAAATGACTGTGGGGTTTGGATTCTTTATGTGAATTGGAGTCTTGAGAAAACCCAAGCAACTATGGGCTAGACTCTGCAAGGCTTTGAAGAACTCATTTGACCCAAAGGATCCCTAATCTGACTTGATGGAGGTCAGGAAAGTTACAGAGGAAGGCGAGAGACTTCATCCACAAGGACTGCTCTTTTGGCCATTTTGGTTTTGGATGTACACATGGGATCTTTCTTTAGATCCATCAGGACCTGAGAATCTAAGCCACAGCCTCACACAGGGTAAATAAGCTGATTCAGACACATCCTTTCCAAAGCAATTAAGCAAAGAGCCACAGGTAATGCCCATTCATTTCCATTTGAAAACTGTTTTCTTCAGGCTTCACAAAGTGGTGGCCTGCGGAAAAGGCCTTCCTGACATTCAGGGCAACAGAAGAGTAGGTAAACAAAAGGCCCCAAGCAGGGTTTCTCCACTAAGACTTTCCTGGTCACACTGAAATCTGAGTTTTCTGAGATGCTCACCATTCCCTTCAGCTATACAGTACATGGTCATGTCACAGAGCTTCGAGGTTGTACATATCTTAAACAGAAAACCATGAACCTATTCTGGAGAGTGGCCAGAATTCAGGAATAAAACAGAAACTAAGGAAGATAGCAGGTGTTGCACATCAATAAGGCAAGCTGCAGTCCATTCATAAATAGGGCAGGATGAATGCTGTGAAGCTTTCTACTAGACAGGACATATTAATTGATGCATTCTGTTTTCTAATGTCTACAACCACGGACACAGTGGGATACACAGACATAGAAATTCTCGCCTTGTCAAACGACTTACTAGAAACAGTTCACTCCAAACAAAACAAACCGCCTTTCATACCTATTCTCAGAACATGAGACAAAACCACAAACCCACACCCACACCACAAAGGCACCTCCTTCCCCCAAGTAGGTCTGTGACTATCCAGAGTGTCCTCTGTCTGGTGGGCCTTATTATGTTCCCTGGAAATAGCCTGTTCTGTCTCAAATCTGGTCTTTTTGGCCAACTCTGTGAAGTTGTCAGGAGCCAGCGGTGAGCCACTGCGTGCTTTCTCAGGAAAGGCCCCTCTTCATAGCTTTCCTTGCATTTGGCCATCCTTACATCAGTAGGTCCCAAGAAAGACTGAGTCTGTCCTTGGTAAATCAAAATAAGTTTGACCACTGGGACTGGGACTGGGACTGGCTCTGGGTGCCTGGCTTCCTGGATTCCAAGTTCAGAGAGTTCCATCACCAAGGAAGTTAGGTGAAGTCACTTCCTTTTGGAACTGAATGAGGTCACTGCCTTGGCAACAACTTTGTCCTAACAGTTGCTTCCAAGGTTCCCATGAGAGGGAGGCTGCTCCTACTTCCTGTGACACTTTCACAGGTCAGAGAGGTATGTCAACCATAGGCATGCAGGAGCAGCTCTCAACACATGCCTGCTTTGGTCCATCTTCTCTACATTAAGAAGAGAGTGGCTGATTCAGACACATCCCTTCATCCTGAGCAGGTCGTTTGCCATGGAAGACTTTTGCTCTCTCAGGTCCTTCATTCTTGCCTACATCTTCTCCAGGGATCATTTCTACGTGGACCTTTGAGGTTTTCAGCAGGTGGAAGATCCTCTATTTTCCTGTATTTTAATACCAATTCTGTCCCTGCTCTTCTGTAAAATTAGATTGAGAGAACAGTGTATGGTTAGGATTAATAACAGGTTCGATTTGGTTTAGAAAGAAAACTACACGGTTGAGCAAACAGGGTCCTACAGTTAGCAATAATATGAGGAATTTTAATGGACCGGCCATGGCAGATAAAAGCGCAGTTAATCAGGTCACTATGTGAACCAAGACTCAAACCTCCCTTTTGGGGCCTCTGTCTCTCTTTGACGCTCTTCAAGTCGTTTTCTTAATTTATTCATAGATTCTTTTACAACTCCAGTATTGTCGGCACAAAAACAACATTCTTCCCTCAATACAAGCAAAAGGCACCTTTCTCTCATGAAGAGGAGGTCCAACACTCGCCTGCTTTGTAAAACAACTTCAGAAAGAGAGAGGTTAAAATTCCTGTAAAGCTGTGATGTCAGTTTTTAATGTCTTTAATTTTGGCCTATTTCTGCTTCTAATTGTGTCTTTGTTGTGTCTCATGGACTAGCCCACCCCTTAAGCAACTATTATTTCTAATAGGATGGCTAAAGTGAGGGATACAGGTTCCCGCTGGAACCGGGTTGTATGCCCCCCTATTTGATCTTTAAATGAACCTACGTTATGATAGAGAACTCTGGAAAACATCTGCATCATTACATAATTAATCACATATATTGACCATTTTATGAAAACATAAATAATGTTAAAGTGTATAGAATTATACTGTTGTAGGGATGGACAAGGAAAGGGACCTAAGATAGCACCACACACAGGAAAACAGCCTTATTTGGTTGCATCCGGATTTAGAGGGCATTGCTTCTGTTGTAATCAATTAATCCCCTGAACCCCAAGTTTTGGTAGTTTTAGAATTTGTACCCAACATGTAAGGGAAGTGTATCAGAAGTTCACAGTCTGTAGAAATTCACAAAAATCAGTTTTTGTTTCTGTTTTTGTTCCTCTGTTCTGGGCAAGTTAACTTTTCAAGGACACCTTGGAAAGGGAGAGCTTTATTGTCTCTTTTTTTTCTCCCTGCCAGCTGTCACCATGAAGCCCAGTTGGTAACTTTTTTATCTTAGAAATGTAGTCATCTCTGTGAAGCCCCAGCTCAAGGCCAGAGGCTTTGTTCACATATTTTGTGAAAACCTAGTAAGGCGGTGTCAAGCTTAGGGGTGGTGATTTTTCCAGCCAGTGGCCAAGTAGAACAGGGCAACACGAAAAGTGGAAGTTTATCTACATTGAACTCTTTCAGAGGGACTCTTTTGCTGAAAGACCTAATGTAAGCCTCGGTGAAGACTTCTGGAGAAGGTTATTTAAGACAAATCTATGGACCTGGTACAGAGGGGGAAGACTGGGAAGGCGAGGCTGAGAGCAGCTCCGTGGATCTGAGAATGAGGAAGATGAGATGTAAAAGAATAATGGAAAAGGGGTTTGGGATTTTCCTAGAACAAAACTTGAGCAGTAGAACAGGTAGAGCAGAGGTGAAGATGGGAGTGAGTATTCCAAAAACCCCTGAGGGACTTTAAATTTTTAGAAACCTGTTTTCAGTGATGACAAAGCAACTTTAAAGGCCATTTTTATTACATCTTGGATAGGGGTCTGAGGGCTCTTCTCAGCTGGTTTGAGCTTTGGTTTAGCTTCTTAAAGGACTTGGTGGGACCTAGTGCAGGCACAGAAAGAAAAAGAGAGGAGTGAGTGAGTGGAGGGGTACCTCGGTACCTGCTACCTCAGCAAGGGGGCAATGGTCTGAGAACTGGCAGAGGTTTGGGTTTTTGATCTAGTAGTTGGAGGTGAGAAATCACGTTGCTGAGGTGGGAGTGACAGCAGAGACTCTAGAGCAGAAGACTGAGGGTGAGGAACTATTGGAGAAGCATAGTACAGGATGTGAGTGAAGGAGGAAAAAGGATTCCGCATAGGGGAATTTTCCCCTTTTGAGCACTTGCCGAAGTTAAAAATGTCACGCAGAATTTGAGGATGTAGAGAACCCTCTGGGGGCCATAGCTTTTGGTTGTCTAATTGGTAATATGGCCAATGCTGTGTACTGAATGTGATGAGGAGTTTGGGTTCCACCAGGCAGCCCCTGTATGCTCACATCCCCATGAGTTACACAAGAAGTTGGCTTTTCCCCCACACAGCCATGGCTGTTTGTGGCTTTGATAGTCCGCCGGGCATACATCGTAATCTAGGCTAGCCAACCTGAATCTGGCTCGCGTTTCTGTGCATCCATAATGTTTGTTTCAATTATCTATGGAACGGAAGGGATTTAATGAAACTTTAGTGGGATCCTCTTCATCAGGGTTATCTCAATAGGAAAGACGTATACCAAGCTGAAAAATGTCTGGGTGGAGAGATAGCCACCAGGTCCCTAAGGGGGCTGTATGCGAGATATACCATACTTCTTGTCTAGTAGGATTTGAGATCAGCCTTCACTGCTGAACAGGCTGATGAGGGTTAGGAGTACTGGTGGCCAAGGGGAGAGTCTACAGTCTTGTCCACATAGCGAATACGAAATTTGAAATGGTTACCAGTCTTTTCCAGTTTCCAACCAGAGTCTGGACACAGCGAAGGCTTTAGATGAGAGGCATGGATCCAAAAAGTGATTCTGTCTACTTTTACCGCTGTAGGTGTTATAAGTAGCACCTGGTATGTTCCTTTCCAGCGGGGTTCTAGGAATGACACCTGATGTTGTCTTATGTAGACGAAGTCTCTTACTTGATATTGATGTGGAATCCCCTCGTCCCCAGGTTGGTAGGCAGTGGCCAGCTGTTTCCACAGTTATCACTGAGTTCTTTCAATGGCTTTAAGTCTGTCAAGCAAGGGGTGTGGAAGGGACTGTTAGGCCTTAGAGTTGGGGATTAGGTCCCTTACTGGATGATGGGCATCATAGAGAATTTCATAGGGGGTGAGGTTACACAAAGAAACTGAGGGAGTATTTCTCGCATGAAACAGTGCATAAGGCAGGAGCATAGTCCAATCTTTTATGCCAGTCTCTAAGCTTAATTTTGTTAAGGTCTCTTTAGTGGTTCTATTTATTTTTTCTACCTCTCCTGAGCTCTGGGGTATATAAGCATAATGTAACTTACAATTAATCCACACGTGACTTACCTGGGCCATGAACACAAGTCCATTATCAGACCCTATTACCTTAAACAGACCATATCTTGGAAAAATATCTTCCAGGATCTTCTTGAGAACCATTTGGGCCGTTGTTTTTTTTTTTTTTTTTTTTTTTTTTTTTTTTCTGTGTGTGTGTGTGTGTGTCTGTGTAAGGCTTCAATCCATCCTGAAAATGTATCTACAAAGACTAGGAGATATTTAAGTCCATACCTTGCTGGCTTAATTTCAGTAATGTCCACTTCCCAGAATTGTCCTGGTCTGGTTCCTCATAGGTGCTTTCCTCTAAGAAACTTGGAAGGGTAAGCATTAAACAATTGACTTACCCAACAGGCTTTTGTTACCGGTTCAGTTTTTTTCTTTCGCTGTGAGTTGGTTAGTGGATAACTCTGTTCTTAATCCTACAGGAGTGCCTGCAGTTTCTTTGAACCAAGGTGAGTGAGTTGACGTACATTTTTAACTTAGTGTAGGGCTTTCTGTAATTGCAGGCTGAGCTCAGTAAAGTTGAGGCGTTCAGTGTCAGTGTCCTTAGATGTTATCTAAAACTTCCTGTTACTCAGGGGTCCATTTGAATTGGGCATCTCCCTTTAACATCGGGTATAAAGGAGAAGCTAAGGACGCGAACCCATTTATCCATAACCTGCAAAACCCAGCAATCCCAAGAAACTCTCTTAGTTGTCTGCTGTAAGATGGGGTTGGTATCTGCTCAACGGTTTGTTTTCTGGGCTCAGTGAGCCATCGTTTACCGCCCCTGAGGAAATAGTCATGGAAGATCACTTCTTGCTGGCAAATTGGGCAATTTTGGCAGAAGCTCTATACCCGAGTTGAGCAAGCTCCGATAATAGTGCTTGGGTCCCAGTTCAGTTTTCCTTGGTGTTGGATGCCAGTAGCAGGTGATCCACGTATTGAAGCTGGGTGACTTCGGGGTGTGTAGTTCTGAAATTGTTGAGATCTCTGTGGAGGGCTTCATCAAAGAGAGTGGGGGAGTTTTTGAACCCCTCTGGGAGTCTAGTCCAAGTTAGTTGACTATACTTTCCGGTTTCTGGGTCTACCCACCCAAAAGCAAACAGCAACTGACTATCTTTATGCAGAGGCAAGCAAAAGAAAGCTTGTTTTAAGTCCAGAACAGTATACCATTTCTGCTCAGGGTTCAGAGTGCTAAGCAGTTTGAACAGATTAGGTACTGTGGGGTGAATGTCCTGCACTCTGTTGTTGATCTCTCTTTGGTCTTTAACAGGTTGATAGTCCCCGGTTCCTGGCTTCTAATAACAGGGGAGTGTTCCAGGCCAATTGACAGGGCCTTAGGACCCCTAAGGCCAGATATTTCTGAATATAGGGCCTTATCCCATCTTTAGCTTTTTATGCTTAGAAGATATTATTTGACATTGATTGGGGAGGCTGAGGTTTTTAAGTCCACTGTTATTGGAGGTTGTTTCACGGCCAGGCCTAACACAGCAGTTTTTGCCCAGGCATCTGGGTAATCTGTTATCCATTTCTGCGGTAGCTTGCCTGTTTGATCAGTCTTGGGGGGTGTGAAGAGTGGATGTTTATCTTCTACTAATATAGTTACAGCCGTGACTATAGGAGTTTTTACTGAAGGATTTAGAAATTTCTTTTGGGGGCTTTCAGGGTTAAAAGTTATTTTGGCCCAGAGCTTGGTGAGCAGATCTCTGCCCATCAATGGGTGCGGGCATTCTGGGATTACTAGGAAGGAGTGATGGATTTTTCCTTTCCCCAGGTCCATGGTCCTCTTAGTAGTCTAAGCCCAATATTTACTGCCATTAGCCCTTTGAACTACACACCTTTTATTTGATAGACGGCCCAATGGGGCCCTAAGGGCTGAGTATACTGCTCCTGTATTCACTTCAAAGTTTACTGGGGTCCCCTACTCTTCAAAAGTTACCCTGAGCTAGGGGAAGGAATCTGAGCCCCAACTTTCTTAGTCATCCTCCAGAGTCAGAATGGCTGGCTGGCGTGTCTGTCTCTTTATAGGGCACTCTTTGGCCCAGTGTCCTTTTTTTTACGGTAGGCACATTGATCTGAGGCCAGGGGTGGCCTCTGGCACGGGCCCAGGTATCCCTTCCTGTCACCTTATGTCTTAATTTCTGGCCTCTTTCTTGTTGTGACCAGGATCTAAGTCAATGCCTTAGTCTTTCTTTTGCTTCTCTCATCCTCCCTTTGCTCCCTTTCTTTTTCCCTGTTTCTCTTTTATAGTATATTTTTTTGGCTTCTCTGACTAAATCTCTCTTTTAACTTTTTTTTTTTTTAATATCCATGGCAGCTTCCCCAATTAAGGCCATCATGACAGATGCCTTTTGATCTGCTGCCTGAGGATCGAAAGGAGTATATCTCTTATATGCCTCCATAATTCTCTCTAGAAACATAGAGGTAGATTCATCAGGCCTTTTAATAATTTCTCTTACCATGGCCAAATTAGTTGGTCACCTAGCGGCCCCTTGGATACCCGCTATTAGAGCCTGGCAATAATTGGACATATGCTCCCTATCTTCAAAGGTGTTGGGGTCTCAGTTGGGTTGGTTTAAGGGGAAGCCGGCTTTGATTATGTTGGGAAGTTGTGTTGGTCGCCCATCATGTCCGAGGATATTTTTTTCTAGCTTCCAGGAGGTTTTTCCTCTCATTACTCTGTCGTGAAGAGAGTCCCTAGGAGTTGTTGGCAGTCATCCCAAGTAGGCAGGTGTGAAAACGTTGGCGAGTTCTCTGAGTTTTTTTAGCCGGGCCAGCTTCCTCTAGGGAAGGAGGGGCTGTGTGTGCCATTGGACAGTCATCTGGAGGGTGCTGGGCCATCCTGGCTTCCTCGAATGGTGGAGAGGCTGAGTAAGCAGCAGGGGAATTACTTACAGGGTTTTGGGGGTTGGGGGACAAGGGCAGAGGATAAGGACGAGTAGAGTCTTGAGACTCAGGGAGAACAGAGGGTGGAGGTTGAGGAGCAGAGAGTTTGAGAGATAGAATCGTAGGGGAAGGAGTAGGAGTGGGTTCAGGGACAAGGAAAGGCTTCACCCATGGAGGAGGAGATTTGCAGAGGTCCTGACAAGTTAAGATATATGGCTATTGATCTGGATGGCTATGTGGCCCCGGCTGAAAGACAATATCTCAGACTTTTCAAATTAGTGCGAAGTAGAAACATCTTTCTAGGGGCCATCTGACTACAAAGGTGGGTTATTCTGAGACACAGAATCTGCCAGGTCTGGTGTTTTAATGAAAAAAAAGAATCTGAGCCCTTAAGCAGACTTTGGTCCAGTGATTAAGGGTCAGGGACAGAGGCATTGAAGTGCTCTGTCACATAATGAAATATACACAGACAGTGAAAGCAAAGACACACGACACAGACAAGACAAGACAATAAAGACAGACAATGGACGTCCAATACTGAGACCAGGACTGAGTAGCGGGCAAATCCTGATGGGCTGCCAATTCCAAATCTGAAAGAAAATATCACTGAGTCGAGGAGACTATGGTTCCTCGATTTCCCGAGTCCATCCCACAGGAACATGGCCTGTGGCTCTGTGACATGTGTGTCAGCCACCGTGGGAGAGAGCTCACGCTCTTTACCAATAGCCATTTTGTCAAACCCTAACCTGAATCCTGAAACCAGAAAGAGGGGCCTTATTTACCCCCAGAGCATCCCGTTGGGGGTCTTTCATCTGCAGCTGCCGGATCTCGCTGGGGCCACCAGAAGTAAAGGTCGGGTGAGCGTCGGTGGAAGAGACCACCAAGAGATTGTCTAATGCAACCTCAAAGGGTTTATTGGGAGTCTGGCATGCAAGGGCTCAGAGATCAGTTGAATAGAGCAGAGAGCCCTGAGAACAGCTTAAGAAGTGCTTATATATTTTCCTTGGAGAGGGCAGGGAGGGAAGTTTATTGATGGTTAAGGGCAAGTGGGCGGTTTGCGTGCAAATGGTTGATGGAGTACATTCTTCAGTTTGGCAGTTGGGGGCAGCACATTCTGGGAACAAGAAGAGCAAACAGTTCTCAAGATTTCAACAGTGTTTTATTAAGCATACAGAAAAACAGGACGTGACAAGTACCTATTTTATTAACCTTTCAATATAAGTATGAAAACAGAAATCTAGGTAAGATTTGAAGCCCAGAAGTTCATTTGGTCCTTGATTGGTATACTTAGCTTTGAATTACATTCCGTAGAGATGTCCTAGAATTATGGATATACAATGACACAGGACCTTGTACCTTCTCAGAGGTCAGTTCCAAAACACAGTCTCTAAGGGGAATCACACCAAAATTCAAGACAAGGTGGACCCAATTATCTCTACCAACCGCCACACAAATGACCACAATTAAAACCAAAACACTCCCAAATGGCACTCATCTTCTTCCAAATAGACACTCATCATAACTTCTGGCAGGAGGATTCCATGAGAGGCGCAGCACAAGACAGTGTCCCAAATAATCTCCCTTTCCCCTCATTTGCCAAAAGTCAGAGTGGCCTGGACACCCTTCCTGTGAACCAGGAGTGATCAAATATGCCTGCCATTAATACAGCTCTGTTCTTCAATTTGAGGCCTACTGTCTGTGGGGTTTAGAGTCTTTATTTGAATTGGATTCATAAGAAAACCCAAGAACCTATGGGCTAGCATCTGCAGGGCTTTGAAGAACTCAATTGACCCAATGGATCCCTTTTCTCACTTGATGGAGGTCAGGAACCTTACAGAGGAATGCGAGAGACTTCATCAACAATGACTGATTTTTTTGGCCATTTTGATTATGGATCCACACATGGGATCTTTCTTTAGACCCATCAGGTGCTGATAATCTAAGCCACAGGCTCACACAGGGCCAAGAGGCTGATTCAGACACATCCCTTTACAACGCACTTAAGCAAAGAGCCGCAGGTGATGCCCATTCATTTCCATTTGAAAACTGTTTTCTTCAGGCTTCACAAAAGCGTGGCCTGAGGCAAAGAACTTCCTGACATTCAGGGCAACAGAACAATAGGTAATCAAAAGGCCCTTTGCAGGGTTTCTCTACTGAGACTTTCCGGGTCACACTGATATCTGACTTTTCTGAGATGCTTGCCATTCTCTTCAGCTATCCAGTACATGTCCATGTCACAGTGGTTGGAGGTGGTACATATCCTGGATGCAAATGCATGAACCTATTCTGGAGAGTGGCTAGATTTCAGGAAGAAAACAGGAACTTAGGAAAATAGCAGGTGTTGCCCATCGATAAGGCAAGCCCTAGTGCATTCATAAATTGGGCATAATGAATGCTGGGAAGCTTTCTACTTGACAGGAAACATCCATTGATGCATTCTCTTTTCTAATGTCTACAAGCACGGACACTGTGGGATACACAGACATAGAAACACTCGCCTTGTGAAACAACTTACTAGAAACAGTTCACTCCAAACCAAACAAACCGACTTTCCTGCCTATTCTCAGAACATGAGACAAAACCACAAACACACATCTACACCCACAAAGGCACCTCCTTCCCCAAGTAGGTCTCTCACTCTCCAGAGTATCCTCTGACTGCTGGGCCATGCTATGTTCCCCCAATATGGCGTGTCCTGTCTCAGATCTGGTCTCCTTGTCCAACTTTGTGAAGTGTTCAGGAGACAGCTGTGAGCCACTACCTGCTTTTTCAGGAAAGGCCCCTCTTCAGAGAACTCCTGGCATTTGGCCATCCTCACATCAGTAGGTACCAAGAAAGACTGACTCTGTCCTTGCTAAATTGAAGCAAGTGAGACACTGGGACTGGGACTGAGACTGACTCTGTGTGCCTGGCTTCCTGGATCCCAAGTTCAGAGAGTTCCATTACCAAGGGATTGAGGTGAGATCACATCCTTCAGGAACTGAATTAGGTCTCTGCCTTGGCAACCACTTTATCCAAACAGTTGCTTTCAAGCGTACCATGAGAAGGAGACTTACCCTATTTTCTGTGGCACTTTCACAAATTAGAATGGTATATCAACCATAGGCACCAAGGAACCACTCTCCACGAAGGCCTGATTTGGTCCATCTTCTTTATATTTGGAAAAGAGCCTTTAGTCCAGGGAGCACTACAGTGAACCTCTGCACTAAAACTATTAGCAAGCACCTGATGGAGGAGGCCTCCATAGGTAAGTGGCTCCTTTATAACATCTGATATCCAGTTAAGGGAGATCTCTTCTGATGACAGAGATGTGGCACGGGGAGGCTCACATATACTTCTGTGCAGAACAGTAACGAGAATCTTTCTGTCCTCTGTTCTGTTCTGTAGGGAATTCCTCTGGAACTGTAGAGAGGTGCCGATGAGCACGCACGCGCTCCTACCCTGGAGCTTTAGCAAGATGTTGCACCGTTCCCCTGTTTCTGTGTTTAGCCACCGGGTTTCTGTTTATTTGTGTTCTGTGTTCTATTTTTTGTTTTTTTGTTTGTTTGTTTTTGTTCGTTTTGTTGTGTGATTTTGGTGGTAAAAACTTAAGTATATTGGACATGAAAATCAGAAATAAAGAGAGTAAGCCTGACACCCCTTTGGACTGTGTTTTAAGGAACTGCAATGAACTTTATCCCCCTTTGAGAAGCAGGATGATAGAAGCGCCTAACTGGCTGCCTGGAGCACACCCATTGCAGAGGGAAATGCCTGCTGGGGACCTAAGAACAGAGTATCTCCCAGGTTAACAAGTGAAACTCCTTTAAAACCCCTTGTCCCTCCAGATAAAGAGAGTCACAACTTTGGCAGAGTCCCCTGTGTTTCTCCTTTGTTAGCCAAGCAATAAACCTCCTTTTTTCTTTTTCTCAAAACCCAGTCCTCATTATTAAATTGGTATTAATTGGCTTCAAGGTCAGGAACCAAACTTTAAGTTACAAATCTTGTACCCCCCCTCCGCCCAGGAACTTTGTGAGACCTATCTACTGAAATGTTAGGAGATAGAGCATGCTTGGTGTGGAACTGAATCAGAGGAGCTAATCCTGTATGTAAAAGGAGAAACTGAGGGACTCCCAGCAGCTGCCAAAGCCCTGTTGATTCAGGGAATTACCTCCTTCCTTCCCTGCACTGTAAGGATTATGCCACCTCTGTCTTGTTAAAAAAAGAGAAAAAGAAAAAGGGGACACTAAATGCAGTAAAATCACCATGGAGACACTTTATTTTACATTTCAGGTTGCCCCTCTGTGAAAACATCTGGTCCCCTTGTGGGGACAGCTATGGTCCCACTGGTGTACGAGATTTTTCTCTTATCTGCTCTGGTTTAAAGGGTTCTCTCTGACAGCCATAGTCTGAACCTCCTTTCGGTCTGTATTGTGTCTTTGTTTCTGGCCCTTTAAGGCATGTGCAATAATGTGTTGATATTATAAATTGTTTTTTGGGAATGATCTTAGCTGAATGTGTGTCGAAATGATGATGTTTTATTTTAACAATCTTGTATCTGAATGGGTTTTTGAAGCATTGCACAATCTTGCAGTTAAAAGTCGGGTTTAGGTAATTGTTTAGTTTATGATTTCAGATAATTCATGCCAGAGAACTTAAATACTTAGGATGGATAACTGAAGAACTCGACTTCCAAGTTGGCAAGAAACTTCCCAATCATACAGTCTTTTTTTTTCACCAATTTTGAATTGGGTAGCCTGGGAAAATGTCACTGTGTGTACCAGTGCATTAATTTGGACATGGATAGTAAATCATAGTATGGTGTCTGTTGACCAAACAAGATGTAAAGATATAAAATTTTGTGAATTGTATCTTAAACTTGTATCATAATTTTCAACATCCGAACCTGAAAATTATGGTTAAAATGCCTTAGTCCTGAGATGTCTGTTCAGAATAGCAGTTTTTTTCCTGCTCCTTCCAGACCTCAGCCATGACTTATGTTGAAATGCAAATGAAAGAAGCCTGCAAGCTTTGTAGGAGACTGATTTGAGATCTAAGGGAAAAAAAGGTAAATTGTATGGTATTTTCTAATTACTGGCAAGTCATTTTTTCTAGGACTCTTATTTTTTTTCTGAGATACTTTATGTTTTTTGACCTCATGATTTTGAGCATACAGACCTAGGTTAATGTTTTTCTGATCAGTTCTATCTTTGACCAACTGTGGACTTCTTGAAACATTGCAATAAAGATTTCACCTGCGAAATGCTACGAGGCCTTTACTATTATTATGTGTGCACAATTTTGTTATGTGTTGTATGTCTATATATACATATGTCCGTATATCATATATATGATACATAAATTAACATATATAAGGAGCGCTCATAAAAAAAAGCGCTCATAAAAACAAATTTTAAAAAGTGGATCCAAAGATCTTTAATTCACGTGATTTAAATGTTTCAATTTAAATTGGATAAAGAGATAAAAACAAATGTCTTTAAATTTAAGCTTACAAAGTTTTCTAGGTGTTCAAACATCTAACAAAATATTAACATCTACAAAATGTCTAATATGCCTTGGCTCTAGTACCTTTCCTTCAACATAAAAATGGTTTACACTGTTCAATACGTTTCTCTAACTTTTTGATAAATAAGTAAAGTAAATTTGATATGGGATTACTCATTCATGAGTACTTTAGTTAGATATCTGATTGATTTACTAAGATCTGTATTTTTTTTAGTAAACTCTGTATAAGATTGTAAAAATCAGTCATGTGTTAATGAGGCAAAAATTTCTTAAAACATAAGTTTACCCATAACATTGAGTTTATTAAGATTTATGTTTTCTAGAGCAAGCAACCATAAAAATTAAACAACTGATTAAATAAGAACTGTTATTTTAGAGCACTGTACTGCCATTTCTTTAAAAGCCAAACTTGATTAATGTAGAAACATAAATGTAATTGTTATGCTATTAATGTTTTCATATCTTACAGGTATGCAAGTCTGTAAGGTAGAAACCTTAAAAGAGCATTATATCAAGCTGGTGCTCTGAAGTTGTGTGGTAAAAAATATATTGTGGATTTATTTACCTGTTATCAATAAGATATGTAAATTTTTATGTTACTTTTTTACATTGGGGAACAATTTAAATGTATTTTTAAGTTAATTAGAGCCTAATCTTTGTAAAGGTTAAAAACTTTCAGCATTTCTTTAATTCATGTTTTAAATGTGATATCATATGGTGTTAGCTAATGTTCATGTGACCTCAAACAATTTATGTAAACTTTGTCAAAAGATATTTAAAAATAAAGATCAGCTTTAGAATTAAAATACTTAAGATTTATAAAGAGCCCTGCCTTACCTGAGATAAGGCTGTGTGTCCCATCTTACTACATGTGAGAATGACTATGAAACATGTAGGTCAGATAATATTTCTTTAAAGTTATGTTAAAAAGTTTTTTTTTATTGTCAATATTCCTAGGATCTCAAACAGGGGATATAATGTATAACTCAGCCAAAAAATTCAGGGAAGATATTACACGAACTAAGTATTTTTACTTTTGTTAATTTTAGTTTGAAATTTTCTTATAAGTGATCTAAAGATTCCCTGTTAGTGTTTTACAAATGCGTTGCTTTAAGAACACAACATGGGTTTATTCAAGATAATAAGTCATCAATTACAATACAGACAGAATAATACAGATCCCAATTAATAAAAAGGTAATTATAAAGTTATAGACATTAAAGCCCAGTACTCTTAATATAAGGCTGTTAAAATTTATTTGCTGGATGTTTAAGATTAGGATTTAAAATTAATGTTAAATGAAAAGGGCCAAGAAAACCAATATTTGGTTCTTGCCCTCTGAGTCAGTCTGAATCCAGGGAACAGGGGACTTCTCTAAAGAGCTTTGCAACTCTGAGCCACATAACCTCCTGATCAGGGAGATTAATGAGACCACTGGAGAACAGAAAGCCAATCAGTGCATTTGTTACAAAGAGGAGAGTCATCAGAGAAAGGAGACATCCCTGATGATTCTGAGGGAAGCCAAATGGTGAAGCAAGACCTGGACCCACCTAGCGCAAATGGCACTAGCAGAACTGAGAATCTCCTCTCAAGTTTCCCCAGAATTGATTCCCACAAAAGCTCAGCTGACTGTTAACAATAGATAGAAACAAAAGTCAGTTTGACTGCTTCATCTTAAACACTTAGCAAAGACAGTTAAGACCAAAATACAGCCACTCCTGGGCATATTAAATAATAATAATAATAATAATAATAATAATAATAATAATAATAATAATAAAATTTTAAGGTATGCACTTTATCTTATCCTCCCAAAACAAGTAAGACTGGAGGCTACAAAGAAGGATTCTCACACAGGAATGCCTAATACTTATAAAAAGAGACTATCAAGAAGAGCTGCCACAGGCAGAAGTTTTCAGTTTAAGACCTACAGATATTCCTAACCTACAAAGGTAGGCTTGGTGTTTGCTAGTACGATTATCCAGGCCTGAGTAACAGAATTAAAGGTTTCTCTATTAGACGCAGAGGTCATACTAGTAAAAGGATTTTACAAGATCAGATGACATTAAATTATTAAATTGTGTCTTATTGGGAGGGCCAACTGTAACACTTAAAGTTAAATATTAAGTTGACAGTCCTGATAACTGGGGATATTAAAGACTGGTGAGGGAATTTCTATACAGTGACATGTTGTAGCTGCTGCAACATTTATCCAGTACTCATGGTTTTTGTTTCACTCATAGAAGAACCCATTCACAGATGACTTTACAACCTGTTCTTCCCCAACCTGACTTCAAACCGAACTGACTTCTAAAAGGCAACTCATGTCTCTCAACTGACTTCTAATAGGCAACTCATGTCCCTCACGCCGAGCCCACTCACGTCACCCTGTCTCAGGACAGAAGAAGAAAAAATTAGTGATGCCACTCTTCTTACAACAATGGAGAGAAAGATAAATAGACTATCAATATAAGTAATTAAGAAGGGTAAAATCAGCTAGATCGGTTTTGGGTGAGTTCTAAAAATTTGGAGACTCTTACCTGAGGGATTAAAATTTCCTCAGTGCTCTTCCCATAATCTATCAAAGATTTGAAAGGGACACAGAGAAAAGGGGGAAATTGTAGACCCAACCTCATCTTTTATTAAAATTGGGAGCCATCATGCCACAAAGACATGAAAAGATAATTTTGGCTTTACCATTAATTACTTCAAATTCTGAACCTGCTTGGAATGCCTGCCCGCGCCTGGAACTCACACATGCCTGGCTCTCTGACCAGATAGCAGCCCTCTCAGAAACTTTAGTGACACATCATAAATATTTGCCTTCTCTGGCAAGACAACAACCCTCTGTGAGACTCTAATGGTCCTCATGAATTCTCATGTAGGGACAGCAAAAAAATTGTAAACTACCTTTAGTGTGATGTTTATCAGAGTTCTGTTATCTGTAACCCCCCTTTTGGGTAACTTTCTGGGCTATAAAGCTGGGCTGTAGGAAAGCTGGGGTTGCTGTCTTGTTCCCTTCGTTTTGGGAGGGAGAGGCAGCATGGCCGGTGGAAATAATAAGCTTAATTTTATTTGATTTTAATTTGAGTCAGTGGTCTTTTCTAGCGTCCTGGTCTAACAGGTAAACACTCCAAAAACATGGAGCTCTGCCGGCCTAAAGACTTCTTGAGAAACTTCCTCTGAGTTTGGGCACTTGAAATATATGTTGTTGCAAGGAGATTTAGCTTCCTTTCTAGTGACACCATAAAAGCTGGGTCTGCATCTACGTGACCTGGAGGACATGGTTTCTTGTATTCTAATGAACATGAGGCAGCAGTGCTGAATATTCTATTTGTAGGTTAACTGTGGCCACTTGGTGCTAACTGTCTCCCCGTGTGAACTGTGAAGCCATTTGGTCATCCTCCACTTTTCGTGGTGTTTCTTGCTGCTGCACTGGGAGTTTGGTATTTGCTTCATGAAATACAATGAGTTCAACTGGGACCCAGTATTAGAGGGAGTTCTGTCACTTGTGGTGGGTCAGGGTCTGCAGGAGAATGCAACAACCAGGCTTCTATCTCACAAAGCTTGCCCCTTTGTCCATAGAAATCTGACTCTGAACTTTGCCCGGAAACCTCTCCATATAACAAGAAGGGTCTGCTGGCTGCACCATATCAGTCACAAGCCATTTTGAAGGCAATGGAAAATCCTCATGGCCACACCACAGCTGTATTATCACACACCTGCCCACCACTGCAAAAGGCCCACTACTCAGCAGGGTCCAACTTACTGGCATCTTTGTTCTACACCATTTTCATGAAATACCGTCAATCATGGCATTCTCTTGTACACTAATGACCAGGAAAAAGACATCCAAAGGTTCTCCAGTGCCACCTGGTTAAGGGAATTTAAAAAATTTTATTGTATTTATCTAGCCATTTTTCATGGATGAAGTTGGAGGCACTGTGGGTTTCAGTTCAGTAGTGAGACACTACCTGCTTTCTCAGGAAAGACCCCTCTTCAGAGCTCTCCTGGAATTTGGCCATCCTCACATCAGTAGTTACCAAGAAAGACCGATTCTGTCCTTGGTAAATCCAAACATGTGTGGCCACTGGGACTGTGACTGGGAATGCCTCTGGGTGCCTGGCATCCTGGATCCCAAGTTCAGAGAGTTCCATCACCAAGAAAATGATATAGGTCACTTCCTTCAGGAACTGAATGAGGTCACTGCCTTGGCAACCTCTTTGTCCTAACAGTTGCTTCCAAGTGTCCCAATAGATGGAGGCTGCCCCTACTTCCTGTGACACTTTCACAAGTAAGAATGGTATATCAAACATAGGCACCCGTGAACAGCTCTCCACACAGGCCTGGTTTGGTCCATCTTCTCTACATTAAGAAGAGATAGACTGCTTCAGACACACCCCTTCATCCTGACCTGTTTTTTTTTTTTTTGTCATGAAAGATGACTTTTGCTCTCTCAGGTCCTTCATAGCTTTCTATATCTCCCCCAGGGTTCACTTCTGCATGGAGCTTTGAGGTTCTCAGCAGGTGGAAGATCTCTTACATTTCTATATAAGACCAACTCTGTCCTTGCTTTTCTGTAAAGTTAGATTGAGGAAACAAAGTATGGTTAGGGTTAATAACATGTTTGATTTGGGTTAGGAATCATTCTGCTGCATGAATAATGGTATTGGGAACCTGCAATATTTATAAGTATATATAGAGGTGAAATATATGTATGAAAACACAAATCTAGGTAAGATTTGAAGCCCAAAAGGGCATTGGATCCTTGATTGGGATACTTCACTCGGAATTATGTTGTGCACATGTGTCTCAGATAAATCTATACATAATGGCATAGGACCTTGTACCTTGGATAATTGAATGTCGAAGAGAACATCCAGTCAAAAAAGGATACTTGGTAGGATTAGGAAGATAGTTGGTAGGATTAGAAAAAAAGAGTGAGTATAGGATTTGGACAAAAAGTTCTTTAGCAATAGGGTTTCAGGTAGACAGAAAATGTAAATGTCAGCACATGTGAAGAGTCAGTCACAATGATGAACTGGGGAAAATATGTAGGAAAGCAGATATCATTAGAGACATTAGGAAATCAGGCAAATGATGAAGTGATTGATAGGATTAGACATTTTCAACAGGCTTGAGGTTGAATACATAATCTTTGGAAGAAACAAATATGTAGTCACCGATAGGATTGACATTTGAGAGCATTAGGCAACCTGGACATGGGTGATTTTCATAATCCATACTCACATTCCATTTAGGCTTTGGTACAATTGTAAGTGTGACTTTGCATTTTGTTGACAGAATATATATGTAGATCAGGTGACATGAGTCTTTCTTGCACCATTTCTGGGAGCAATATTTAGAAGAGATATAAATTAGTATTGGGGGCACAAATAGGTGTACCATGTGTGAATATATAATATAACTGATTCCAACTTTAGAAATTGGAATAAATTGATATCTGAAAATACACAGGAAATGTTATATTGACATACATACATTCATTCCAACCAGTTATACATCTAATGGTAATATTAGGGTTGTGGTTTATCATAAAGTGTGTGTGAGTTTTGCTTCAAAATTGATTATGGAAATCGAAAATAATGTGTTTGGAAAGAAGTCTCAATAAATAACCAGTCAAAAGCAAGGAGGAATACATGTGTACTGAAGCAGGAAGTGATTGAATGTGTTTCAAATGTCTTTAAATTTGTGAACTTGTGGATGAAATGTATATACTATGATGTACAAAAACTGAAGAAATAATAATGTACCAGTGTTAAATAAAAATGAACGTCAAAATACACATCATGCCCCTTTGGAATCTACTTGCATTGATGTTAAATTGGGTCAGTTACAGTAGAAATATAAGGATTTGTTTGCACCATTCAGTGAAGTGAGTTTTCAGTACTAGAAAACAAATATGTATTTCAGGTGGATGAATATTTCTGAAAATAATCGTATGAAAATTTGATTATAAAACCACATACATGAGCATGAGTGAATTATTTAGGGAGTGTATAATAGGACACATATATTTTATATTTGGAAAAATCTAGAGAATATATATATATATATATATATATATATATATATATATATATATCACAGAGAAACATTAGAAAGTAGCAATATATATGCCAATCAAAATTCATCGTGAAATATATATCATCCACCGATCCAAAAATATTAATTTTACTGAACATGGATTTATGTATAATGTTGTTCAACTAAAAATCTCACTCATAGTTTGAATTTTCAGTTCCAAAAGCGTTTAGGAGGGGTGATATCTTCTCATACTTTGTTTCTGCTAAGTTAGCCACCTCACAAAAATGTACGTGTGATACCAGGTAGGATTTTTTATGTGCATATAAAAATACATGTGCTGAATTGGCTACAGAAAAAAGGAGACAGAAATTCACATATGTGTTAACTTTAAAAACACATGGAGTACTATTTCAACATACAATTGACAAGATTTATAACTCCTACACTATATCATGCAAAAGGCAAGACCAACTATACACCATGCCTCCTCTGAACTGCTTGTATTAATATTATGTTTGGGTTATTTGTCTCCATCATATTAGGATTAGTAGTCAGAGTCTATTAGGGTATGGGTTACTGACAGGGATTCAGTATTTCAAATGGAAAATTGGAAAATGAATCCAATGTGTATGTAAATATGTGCTACACAAAAATCTTCCCACTTTCATCCAGAACAATACCTTGACAACACCTTCACCCCATGTAAGACACAATTAGAGGAGAAGAGTTAGAAAATCCATGAATACATATCTGGAATGGAATGCGATCAGGAGTTCACAACCTTGGAAGTGTTAGAGGAGTTTCCAAAAGTAAGGGACAGGGTAAACACTTCAAAAACATGGATGTCTGTTGTCCTAGAGACTTCTTGAGATACTGCCTGTGAGGTTGGGCACTTGAAATATATGTTGTTGTCAAGTGCTTTAGCTTCCTTTCTAGTGAAACCATAAACCTGGGTCTGCATCTATGTGACCTGGAGGACATGGTTTCTTATTTTCCAATGAACATGAGACACCAGTGCTGAATTCTCCCTTTGAAGGTAAACTGTGGCCCCTTGGGGCTAAATGTCTCTAGTGTGGACTATGAAGCCATATGGTCATCCTCTATTTTCGTGGTGTTTCTTGGTGCTGCACTGGAAGTTTGGTATTTGCTTCATGAAATACAAGGAGTTCAACGGGGACACAGTGCGTGAGGGATTTCTGTCACATGTGGTGGGTCAGGGTCTGTAGGAGAATACAAGAACCAGGCTTCTATTCCACATAGCTTGCCTTCTTGAACATAGCAACCTGATTCTGAACAATGTCCTGAATCCTCTCCATGTAACAAGATGCCTTTACATATAAGGGTCTGCTGGCTTCACCATGTCAGTCACAAGCCATTTGGAAGCCAATGGCAGATCCACATGGTCCCACCACTGATGTTTTATCACACACATGCCCACAATTGCTCTTGGCCCACTAATCAGCAGGATCCAACTTTCTGGCATCTCTGTTAAACACCATTTTCATAAAAACCAGTCAATCAAGGCACTGTCTGGTATACTCATTGTTGGGAAAAGTATAAACGGCAGACATACCCCAGAAAAAAAAACCCAACATGGCGCCTAAGCACTTCTTCTTCCTACATTCTCCTTTTCTGCAGTGGTGCGAAATGTTCCCGCCCGTGTGAACTCTTCTGCTGGCGCCAATTTCAAATCTTGCTGGCCGGGAATCTTAGCCCCAATAAGAACTAATTCCTGGGCTCCGGAGCTGATATCTGAAAGAACTTGCCAATAAATGGATTGCCTGCCATTTATCTAAGCCCTCCCATCTCCTCCTTAGTTCTATATAAGCACACAGCTTTTTGCAATAAAATTGGAATTCTCCCGGTGAAGTGCCTTTGCGTGGGGAGTTCTTTCATTCTGGTGCCCCGTGTGAGGATATGGGTGAGCTCTTTCCAACAAGAGCCCCGTCCACTGCTCCACCGTGGCACTCTGCCCTGGTCTGCTCTTTTCAGACGCAGGCTTCCTGCACTCACCACTGATTTGTTGTATGTAAGCCTCCCCTGACCCCGGCTCGCCAACTCCCTTCGGGCTACCGCTGGCTTTGTGACCATGATCGTCTGTCACACTCTAGACACCTGGTAGGGGGGAGGGAATTCCTCCCACTAAGACCTTTACTGGTTGCAGTGGACCCTCTGGTGATCCGTTTCCCTTTGGGGTGTGAGGCTTCTGAGTTTACATGAGAGGCTCTGTGGTTTTTCCTCCTCTGCTGCTGCTGCTGCTGCCGGCTAGAGTTGCTGTTTCCTGTGGGCCTGCTGTGTCTGGCTGAAGCTGCCTCTCTGCTCGGGGAAAACTGAACTCCCATCCTGGAACTGCATTCTGCTGGAGCCGGAGTTCTGTTTTCATTACTTACTTCTTCTGCTGCGTTCGAAAACTTTCCTGATGTCAGGTTGCCCGTGGCTCCGAACCCATTGGGTCTCACAGATCGCACTTCACTGGTGACGATCAGGTAGTGCCCTCTGTATTTCCTCATGACGGCTGGTCATTTTGGGGATGCCCACCTGACCCCCATTCGCCCTGAGCACTTCCCGGAGTCCGTTCCAGGCCGGGTTTTCTCTTTGTCTCTCTTGCTTACACTTATTCTCTCTCTCTCTCTCTCTCTCTCTCTCTCTCTCTCTCTCTCTCTCCTCTCTCTCTCTCTCTCTCTCTCTCTCTCTTCCATCTCTCCCTGTGACTGTGGGCACCTCTTTATCTGTACCTGAAACCTCACCTCTCAAAAGTTTAATAAAAAATCTGGCCACACTCTCCCTCACACCAGACATCAAGCCCAAACTTCTAATCAAATTCTGTACCCAAGATTGGCCTACATATCCACTGGATAATGGCAATCATTGGCCTCCAGAAGGCTCCTTAGATCCAAACCTCCTCTTGGACCTTTTTAATTACTGCCAGCATCTGAAAAAGTGGAGTGAGATTCCCTGTATTGAATGTTTTAGCCTTCTCGCACAGCACCCTGTCTCTGCTCCTCCTGCCCTCCCTCTCAGGTCCTTCTTGCTTGCAAACCCCTCTCTTCCCCTAGTTCTACTCCTGACTTCGCAGATTCTTCCTCATTCGACCCAGCAGATCAACCCCCACCTTATCCCCCAGCCCCAACTGACCCTTCTCTCCCGCAAAATTCTCCTCTTCCTCTGCCTGATTCCACGGATCCTCAACCTTCCATTTCATCCCCCTCCCTTCCCCACTCTTCTGCCTGCTCCACCCCCTCCTCTTCCACAGAGACATTCCATTCCCCTCCCTTTCCTTCCTGTCCACCGCCTGCCTCTTTCAGTCCTCCTGTTACCAGGTCTAAGGGACTCCTTCCCACCCCCAAGACAATCGCACCCCTTCGTGAGGTAGCTGGTCCCAAGGGTGTCATCAGAGTCCACGTGCCCTTCTCCATGTCAGACATTACTCAGCTAGAGAGGAAGTTAGGCTCTTTCACCACTGACCCCACCACTTACATTCGGGAGTTTCAATGGGTACTGCAAGCATATAGCCTCACTCATCATGACATCTACATGCTCTTGGCCAATAAACTTCTCCCCAAGGAAAGGCAATGGTTCTGGGAGCTAGCCCAAGCCCATGCTGATGAAAATCATAGGACCAATCATAACCACCCACAGGCCCTCATGCTGTCCCAGAGCAGGATCCCCTATGGGCTTACAGTCTAGTGACCTTTTTACATCCTGCCTCTTGGCGGGACTGAAAAAGGCCACCCGCAAGGCTGTTAACTTTCAAAAGATGCAGGAGGTCATTCAAAAGAAGGAGGAAACACCTTCAGAATTCCTGGATAGACTAACCAAGTCCCTTCAGCAGTACACAAACCTCGACCCAGAAACCCCTGATGGCCGTCATGTCTTAATAACATATATTCTGGCCCAAAGCTACCCTTACATTAAAGCCAAGCTTAAAAAGTTTGAACAGGGCCCTGCTACTCCTCAGACCAAAATCCTTGCTGTCACTTTCAAGGTTTTTCATGGTAGAGAGGATGAAAGTGAATTCCGTAGGCAGAGGGCTGAAAATGCCAAATTCCAAATGTTGGCCCAGCTCATTCAGAGAAGGCCATCACCATGCCGTCCCAATATGACCCCCCCTGGAGCTTGCTTCAAATGAGGTAAGGAGGGACATTGGACCAGGAATTGTTCTTCGCCGAGGACACCCTACAACCCCTGCGCAAAATGCCATCAAAGTGGACACTGGGGGGCAGACTGCCCAACAACCCAGAAGGGAGGTTGGTCTGCTGCCCAGCAACCCCAGCCTCACCTGGGCTTGGCAGAGGAGGATTGACGGAGTCCTGGGCCTTCCCTCCAGACTATTACCATCAAGAATCAAGAGCCTAGGGTCACCTTCCTGGTGGATGGACGCTTCATTAACTTCCTCTTGGATACTGGTGCCGCTTTTTTGATTTTGAGGGAGTATTAGGGTCCTACCACACCCTCAAAAACTCCTATTGTCAGGGTAGGAGGTAAAAAGATTTTTCCTCAAACCCCCCCCAATCATGTTATATGCAGCGATCCCTTTTGTCCTTCACTCACTCCTTTCTTGTTATGAGCCATTGCCCCATTCCCTTTCTGGGAAGGGACATACTCTCACTATTAAAAGTCACCATTCACTTATCACCCCACACCTCTCCTACCTCTCATTTCCTCATGATATTCCTAGGGGCAGATACACCTCCTTCATGCACTCTCCCACGACTATCTAAACCATTTAACCCTGAGGTTTGGGACACAATTACACCCTTTATGGCTAAATGCAGTCCTATTCATATTGTCTTACGGGACCCTTCAAGATATGTTAGTCAACCACAATATCCACTCACAACCACATCCCTCCTTGGATTAGAACCCATCATCCAGGATTTATTATGAAAGGGGTATCTTAGGCCTACACACTCTCCTTTCAACACACCCATTCTGTCAGTTAAGAAACCTAACGTGTCCTACAGGCTGATTCAAGAACTTCGCCTTGTCAACTCCTCTGTGGACCCCATCCACCCGCTAGTGCCCAACCCTTACACCCTCCTCTCTCAGATCCATGCCACTACTACTCACTTCTCAGTCCTAGATTTAAAAGATGCATTCTTTTCTATTCCCTTGTTCTCAGAATCTCAGGATATCTTTGCTTTTTCATGGACTGACTCTCACACCCGCCATTCTCATCAGCTTACCTGGACTGTCCTCCCACAGGGATTCAGGGATAGCCCCCATCTCTTTGGCCAATTTCTTGCCCAGGACCTCACATCCTTTCACCTGACCTGTCCTGACTCTACTCTACTTCAATATGTCTATGACCTTCTTCTATGTAGTCTTTCTGGGAACACTCTCAATCCCACACCGCTCAGCTTCATAAATTCCTAGAAGACAAGGGATATAGGGAGTCTCCCCACAAGGCCCAGGTTTCCCAGTCTTCGGTCACCTATCTTGGTTTTTGCCTTACACCCGGGAAAAATGAAATAACACTGGATAGGAGGCAACTCCTCTGTGATCTTTCAGTGCCCTATACGAAAGCCAAAATACTATCATTCCTAGGATTAGCAGGTTATTTTAGGGCCTGGATCCCAAATTATTCTCTTCTCTCCAAACCCCTGTATGACCTAGCAAAGGGACCCCCTAGTGAATCTCTTGCCTCCTTTCTCATCTACCACTTCCGCAGGCTTCAGCACCTCCTCTTAAAGGCACCTGCCCTTCACCTTGAAGATCTTTCAAGAACATTTCATCTATATGTCCATGAAAAAGGGGGGCAAGCACTTGGGGTCTTAGGTCAAAACTATGGGCGTACATTTGCACCTGTGTCATATTTGTCCAAGCAACTAGACCCTACCATCCGTGGGTGCGCCCCTTGCTGAAGAGCTCTGGCTACTGGACAAATTTTACACAAAGAAGCCTCTAAGCTGACTTTTGGGGCCCCTTGAACTATCCACTCCCCACATCACTTGAAGGATCTTTTAGCTTAAAAGGGCCTTCAAACTCTCCCTACATCCAGATTTCTGTCGCCCCTCACTTCCTTTCTGGAAAACCCTAATATTATTTTCCTCCCCTGCTCTGCACTGAACCCTGCCTCACTGCTCCCAATGACTCCCATGTCTCACATACCAACTCATAATTGCTTGGAAACCTTAGATGATTTCCTCCCCTGTCATTCTTCCATTTCTGAGAGACCACTCAGCAAGCCTGACCTTATCTGGTTTACTGACAGCAGTTCCTTTAGGGAGAACGGAACTCATTACTCTGGATACGCTGTATTTTCAGCCACTGAGATTATAGAGGCCAAAGTTTTGCCTTCAGGAACTACAGACAAGTAGGCTGAACTTATAGCATCCACTCGTGCCTGCCTTCTAGCACAAGGCAAATCCCTCACCCTCTAAACTGATTCAAAATATGTCTTCCATATCTTATTATCCCATGCAGATATTTGAAAGTAGCGAGGCCTACTTACCACCAAAGGTAATGTGATCACTAATTCAGCTTTTATAACCAATCTAATAGAGGCCACTTACCCACCCAGTTGGGAGTTGTCCATTGTAGGTCCCATCAGAAGGACGGCTTTCTTATCACTGAGGGCAATGCCAAAGCTGACCAGGCGGCACGAATGGCTGCTACCACTTTCAATTATGGCCTCCATGGGGGACATATAATGGCCACTTTAGACAGCTCATCTGAAGCCCCTACGTCTTTCAGTAAGAACAAGCATCTTTTCAAGTTCCTTCATACTCTATTCCTTTCCAATTCTCAGTCTTTGACCCTCTTTTTACAGAGTTTCTTTTCCCTCACCCCCTCTGACAAGCCATGCTACAGAATATAGCCTCTAATTGTCAGATCTGTCAGCGGACCAACCCTCATACTCCTTTAAGGCCCAAACCTTTCCCTTTCCACCAAGCCCGGGGACACATTCCCGCTGCTGACTGGCAGGTAGACTTCACCAACATGCCCACAGTATGGCGCACTAAATACCTCCTTGTCTTTGTGGACACTTTCTCTGGTTGGGTTGAGGCATTTCCCACTTCCAATAAAAAGGCTTCCACTGTAGCTTCAATCTTACTGACAGACATCATCCCCAGGTTTGGTATGCCCACTTCCCTACAATATGACAATGGCCCTGAGTTTACTTCTAGGATCACACAAAAGGTCTCTCAAGCCCTCTCCTTCAAGTGGCATTTCAACTGTCCATATTTCCCCCAGGCTTCAGGGAAAGTGGAAAGGGTAAATCGTACTCTAAAGGAAGTCCTTACCAAATTGACAATGGAATTAAACATAGACTGGTTCAAACTCCTTCCCTTGGCTTTGCTTCGAATCAGAGCTCTCCCTAAGAAACCATCTTTACTGTCTCCTTTTGAGATAATGTATGGAAGACCTCTTATAACACCTGGGTTGGTCATTTCACAAGGACCTCTCACCCGAGATTTGTCTTTGCCTCTCTTGCTCCATCTCCGCTCGGAACTCTGGAAATATCAGGACTGGCTTCTTCCGGACCCAGTCTCCTCTCCAAACACTCCTCCCTTAACACCTGTTAGTCTAGTCTATTATAATACCCCAGAGGAGAAAGGGACTCTTGCCGCAAAATGGGAAGGCCCCTATCCTGTCATTCTCTTTACCCTTACCGCCGCCAAACTCTCCTTACCAGACAACTGTCTCACTCCCTGGATTCACATGTCTAGGTTGAAGCCACATCACCAGAAGGCCCCACCTGCTGAAGACAGGGCCACCCCAGAGGAACTCCAAGAATCACCTACTGAACCTCCCCTTTACTCCTGCTCTCCACACCCATCTCACCCATTTTAGTTGTGGCTCACACGGTTTTTCTTGCAGCCCAATTCCTCTTAAAGAAGGCACAATGAGCTCTCCCAACACCCTAGTCTTCTCTAACTGCTTGTTTTTTGTGCTCTGCTTATTTTCTGTGCTCTGTCAGGACTGGTCTTTACCCTCCTCACCTACCATGCATTTATTCACTTTTCGGGAACGATACTCAGAACATGGCATGCAGAAGGTCTGCGCAGTGGATGCAACTACTTGCTTCATCCACAACTGCACCTCTATTTCCCTAAAATTGTCACCTTCAAGGACCTTCGTCCCTGGTAGCTGGAACTGGCCTTTCATTTGCTTCCTTTTTGATCAAACAAAAGACTATTGTCATTGGTGGCCTGAGATATATAATGGGTGCCCCTATTGGTCATGCATGTTCCATGATGAACGTGGTAGCTATTCTTACCACTCATTTGGTTACCCTGAAGGGTGGACTTCTAGTTACATAAAGTGGCATAAAGGCTCTTCATCCAGTAACAATGGATGGTATACTTTATATAAACCTGACCCCAAGGCCAAACGATGGGGCTATGTTGAGTTTGCTGTCTATGCTCGGACAACCTCAGTCAGACCCACAGGGTGGATGACTATTGGCCGCACCCTGATTACACAACCTAAGGCAACCATCCAGGTAGTCGAACACATTAAGGACTCAGAATCAAAACTTCGAGATCATATCCATAGCTCATCCAAAGAGGATTCAGAGCCTTCAACCCTCTCAGGTCCCCCTCCCACATGGCTCAATTTGCTACACCAAACTTTTTGATTATTAAACTCCACCCCTCTTTGTGTGCCTACTTCTCAGTGCTTTCTCTGTGCTTCACTTAGTCGTCCACTTCTAGAAGCAGTCCCATTAGCGGCAGGAAATATTCCAGCAAAACCCTACAATTTCTCTAAAAAGGACAACCCCTACATGTGACACGTATCCCACTGTGGGAAAGTTATTCCACCAATACTTTATTTCCTTTCATCTGTTTAAACCTGCCAATAATGAATCCTTTACCCATTTGTTCCGTGAGCTACAGCACCCCATAGAGCCCTGTGTTTATGCAACCTGGACATTTCCTCTGGTGTAATGGGTCTTTAAGTACCTCAACCATCAATGTCTCTGGTGCCTGTTTCTTGGTTACTGTAGTTCCTCAGCTATCTTTGTATACTCCCACCGAATTCTGACAGTTGGCCCTACCTTCCCGCACCCGTAGGGTAGTCTTTCTGCCGGGTCTGGTAGGCATCATTTTAACAACCTCAGTGACGGGTCTCAGACTCTCTGGTGGAGCTATAGGTCATGCTCTATGGGATCCAATGACCTTCAACAAAAACTGCAGGAAACACTCAATACCATGGCTGAGTCTCTGGGTTCCTTGCAGCGGCAGGTTACTTCATTGGCACAAGTGGCTTTACAGAACCAAAGGGCAATTGATCTTCTCACTGCAGAAAAAGTGAGAGAATTTTGCTATTATGTTAATGAATCTGGGCTAATAAAAAAAAATGTTGTTAAATTGCAGGAATTATCGACCCAATTGCTCAAACCTACCTCCTCCAATCCCATAACGGGGTTCTTCCAATCCTATCTTGCCATGTACTTACTACATATCTTGGGGCCAATTATTTGGATGCTCCTTTTTTGTGCTCTCTTGCCCTGCATAATGAAGTGCCTTCAAACCCAACTGCATAAAATTCCTAATCAAACTTTCAACCAGCTTTTGCTTAGTCACTACCAGCCTCTGATTACCGATGAATCCCCAACATCTCCAAAAGAACAGTTCACTCAGTGATGAAGCTCACTACCAGGCACGATGGAATGCAACGGGTATTAGACAGCGGGAGACAACGAGCTCGGAGAACCTCTTAATCTGCCATCCTGGATTCATAGTCTTTACCACCTTCTAAGCTTTCTCATGGCCCTTGGCCTCTTCTATGTCAGTCCCCCAACATGGAACTTCTGCCAAAAATTGATATTTGCTTTAATTTTTATCTTCATTCTGTTTTTATTCGCTCTGATCTTCTTCAGGTGCTGGCGACACCATGTCCAGGCAACGCTTCCAGTATTTCCTTGAGTCTCTGTTACAGGACCAGTGGCTGATACCAACAATCTCTTCCATCCAGGACTGGTTCCATGCCATCGACATCTTTGGCTTCAGGGAACATTCATTGACTTCACCCCTATGAAAATAGCTGTCTATAGCCACTGGGTTTTATTTCTGGCTGCCATGATATCCCCATACCTGCCCCCTGAGCATTCCTCCACTTCTCTTTCTAGGCCCCACACCACCCCCACACAGAAGGAAGCAGTCAGATCTGACAAACGACGCCCCACTTCCTAAGAAAACAAAAAGGGTGGAATGTTGGGAAAAGAATAAATGGCAGCCATACCCCAGAGAAAAACCCCAACATGGCGCCTAAGGACTTCTTCTTCCTACCTTCTTCATTTCTGCAGTGGCGCAAAAAGTTCCCACCCTTGTGAACTCTCCCACCAGCGCCAATTTCAAATCTCGCTTGTGGGGAACCTTAGCCCCAATGAGAACTAATTCCTGGGCTCTGGAGCTGATATTTGAAAGAACTTTTCAATAAACGGGTTGCTGCCATTTATCTAAGCCATACCATCTCCCCCTTAGTTCTATATAAGCACACAGCTTTTAGCAATAAAATTGGAATTCTCCCGGTGAAGTGTCATTGTGTGGGGAATTATTTCACTCATGTTCAGCAACAGGATATCCAAAGGTTCTCCAGTGCCACCTGGTAATGGGAATTTCAGAAATTTGATAGTATTTATTTAGCCATTTTTGAAGGATGAAGTTGGAGTCACTGTGCGTTTCAATTAATGCAGGAACCATTATGTGGTGAGGAAGCTCATTTAAATGAAATCTCTGGAGAAATCTCACAGGCAAGGCTTCCCAAAAAGTGGCCAAAAGGTCACATGAAGCCAGGATCATTGAGGTCTACAATATGAGTTCCATTTGTGTTTAGACTCTCAATTATGGCTGCCAAGTCTTTCAAAATAAAATCATGTGATATCCTGGCTGAGATTCTCACTGCACTGTGGAAAGACACCCTGGCCCTCGATCTCAGTTTTCAAGGGCGCATCTCATGCGTGGCCTCCTAAAATCCCAACACATTTCATGGCAATACTTCTTTGAGGTAAATTCCAGAACTCAGTCTCTAAGAGGAATCATGCCAGAATTCAAGCCCAGGTGGATCCAGTTATCTCTTCCAACCGCCAAACAAATGACCACAATTAAAACCAAACACTCCCACATGGCCCTCATCTTCTTCCATATAGACACTTATCATAACCTCTGGCTGGAGTTTTTCATGAGGGGTGCAGCCCAAGACAGTGTCAAAAATAAGCTCCCTTGCCCCTCATTTGCCTAAAGTCAAGGTGGCCTGGACACCCATCCGGTGAACCAGGAGTGATCAGATAGGCCAGCTGTTAATACTGCTCTGCATCTCCAATTTGAGGCCTACTGACTGTCAGGTATAGATTCTTTATATGATTTGGAGCCATGAGAAAACCCAAAAACCTATGGGTTAGCCTCTGCAGGCCTGTGCATAACTCATTTGAACCAAAGGATCCGTATTCTCACTTGATGGTGGTCAGGAACCTTACAAATGAATGCGAGAGACTTCATTCACAATAATTGCTCTTTTGGCCATTTTGGTTTTGGATGCACACATGGGATCTCTCTTTACATCCATCAGGTGCTGAGAATCTAAGCCACAACCTCACACAGGGCCAAGAGGCTGATTCAGACACATCCCTTTCCAAGCAATTAAGCAAAGAGCCACAGGTGATGCCCATTCATTTCCATTTGAAAACTGTTTTCTTCAGGCTTCACAAAGGGGTGGCCTGAGGCAAAGACCTTCCTGACATTCAGGGAAACAGAACAATTGATAAGCAAAAGGCCGAAAGCATGGTTTCTCCACTGAGACTTTCTTGGTCACACTGATATCTGAGTTTTCAGAGATGCTCGCCATTCCCTTCAGCTATCCAGGACATGGCAATGTCACAGAGCTTGGAGGTGGTACATATTTTGGACACAAAACCATGAGACTATTCTGGAGAGTGGTGAGAATTCTGGAAGAAACAGGAAGTTAGGAAGGTAGCAGGTGTTGCCCATGGATAAGGCAAGCTGCAGTCCATTCATAAATTGGGCAGGATGAATGCCGGGAATCTTTCTACTATACAGGACATATCAATTGTTGCATTCTATTTTCTAATGTCTACAACCACGGACACAGTGGGATACACAGATATAGAAACACTTGCCTTGTCCAACGACTTACTAGAAGAAGACCACTCCAAATCAAACAAACCGTCTTTCCTACCTATTCTCAGATCATGAGACAAACCACAAAATCACACCCACCCCACAAAGACACCTCCTTCCCCCATGTAACTCTGTGACTATCCGGAGTTTCCTCTGAGTGGTGGGCCATACTATGTTCCCCCAAAATGGCCTGTCCTATCTCAGATCTGGTCTCCTTGGCCAACTCTGTGAAGTTGTCAGGAGCCTGCGGTGAACCACTACCTACTTTCTCAGGAAAGGCCCCTATGCAGAGCTCTCCTGGTATTTGGCCATCCTCACATATGTAGGTACCAAGAAAGACTGACACTCTCCTTGGTAAATTCAAACAAGTGAGCCTACTGGGTCTGGGACTGGACTGGCTCCGGGTGCCTGGCTTCCTGGATCCCAAGTTAAGAGAGTTCCATCACCAAGGAAGTGAGGTAGATCACTTCTTCAGGAACTGAATGAGGTCATTGCCTTGACAACCACTTTGTCCTAACAGTTGCTTTCAAGAGTCCCATGAGATGGAGGCTGCCCCTACTTCCTGTGACACTTTCACAAGTTAGAATGGTATATAAACCATGGGCACCCGGGAATAGCTCTCCACCTAGCACTGTTTTGGTCCATCTTCTCTACATTAAGAAGAGAGAGGCTGATTCATACACATCCCTTCATGCTGACAAGGTTGTTTGCCATAGAAGATGACTTTTCTCTCTCAGGTCTTTCGTAGCTGCCTACATCTTCTCAAGGGATCATTTCTGCATGGACCTTTGATGTTCTCAACAGGTGGAACATGCCCTACATTCCTGTATTTTAAGAGCAACCCTGTCCCTGCTGTTCTGTAAAGTTCGATTGAGAGAACAGTGTATGGTTTGGGTTAGTAACATGTTCAATTTGGGGTTAGGAATCCTTCTGCATGACGAATAATGGTATTGGGAAACTATGATATTTACAAGAATATATAGGTGAAATATAAGTATAAAAACAGAAATCTAGGGAAGATATGAAGTCCAGAAGGGCATTGGGCCCTTAATTGGTACACTTAGCTTTGAATTATTTTCTGCAAAAATGTCTCAGATAAATCTATATACAATGGCATAGGAGCTTGTACCTTGGATGATTGAATGTCGAAGAGAACATCCACTCAAAAAGGGATAGTCGGTAGGATTAGGAAGATAGTCAGTAGGTTTACAAAGAAGAGTGAGAATAGGATTTAGACCAAAAGTTCTTAAGCAATAGGGTTTCAGGTAGACAGTGAATGTAAATGTCAGCACAAGTGAAGAGTCAGTCACAATGATGAACAGGGGAAAATATGTAGGAAAATAGATATAAAGAGAGACATTACTAAATCAGGCAAAGTATAAAGTGAGTGATAGGATTAGACATTTTCAACAGGCTTGAGGTTGAATATATAATCTTAGGAAGAAACAAAAATGTAGTCACCAATAAGATTGACATTTGAGAGCATTAGGCCACCTGGACATGGAAGGTTTTAGTAATCCATGCTCACTTTCCATTTAGGCTTTGGTACAAACTTAAGGGTGACCTTTGATTTTTTTGTCCAGAATATTACTGTGATAAAATGTATACATAGATCAGGTGACATGAGTATTTCTTCCACCATTTTTTGAGGAATATTTTGAAAACGTATAAATTAGTATTGAGGGTAAAAATAGGTGTACCCTGTGTCTATGAATATAGAGATAATGCATGAATAGATCATACAGTTAATAAATAATATAACTGTTTCCCCTTTAAATAATGTATTGAATTGATATCTGAAAATATATAAGAAATCATATATTTTTTAAATTAATTATTATTGTAAGTTGTTCAAAACATTACATAGTTCTTGATATATCATATTTCACACTTTGATTCAAGTGGGATATGAGCTCCCATTTTTACCCCATATACAGATTGCAGAATCACATCAGTTGCAGAACCATTGATTTACATATTGCCATTCTGGTGTCTGTTGTATTCTGCTGCCTTTTCTATCCTCTACTATCCCCCTTCCCCCCTCCCCTCCCCTCTTCTCTCTCTACCCCCTCTACTGTAGTTCATTTCTCCCCCTTATATTTTCCTCATTTCCCCTCACATCCTCTTGTATGTAATTTTGTATACCCCTAAGGGTCTCCTTCCATTTACATGCAATTTCCCTTCTCTCTCCCTTTCCCTCCCACCTCTCATCCCTGTTTAATGTTAATCTTCTTCTCATGCTCTTTGTCCCTACTCTGTTCTTAGTTACTCTCCTTATATCAAAGAAGACATTTGGCATTTGTTTTTAAGGGATTGGCTAGCTTCACTTAGCATAATCTGCTCTAATGCCATCCATTTCCCTCCAAATTCTATGATTTTGTCATTTCTTAATGCAGAGTAATACTCCATTGTGTATAAATGCCACATTTTTTTTATCCATTCGTCTATTGAAGGGCATCTAGGTTGGTTCCACAGTCTTGCTATTGTGAATTGTGCTGCTATGAACATGGATGTAGCAGTGTCCCTACAGTGTGCTCTTTTTAGGTCTTTAGGGAATAGACCGAGTAGGGGAATAGCTGGATCAAATGGTGGTTCCATTCCGAGCCTTCCAAGAAATCTCCATACTGCTTTCCAAATTGGCCGCACCAATTTGCAGTCCCACCAGCAATGTACAAGAGTACCCTTTTCCCCACATCGTCGCCAGCACTTGATGCTGTTTGACTTCCTAATGGCTGCCAATCTTACTGGAGTGAGATGGTATCTTAGGGTGGTTTTGATTTGCATTTCTCTGACTGCTAGAGATGGTGAGCATTTTTTCATATACTTGTTGATTGATTGTATGTCCTCCTCTGAGAAATTTCTGTTCAGGTCCTAGGCCCATTTGTTGATTGGGTTATTCGTTATCTCATTGTCTAATTTTTTTAGTTCTTTGTATATTCTGGATATTATGGCTCTGTCTGAAGTGTGAGGAGTAAAGATTTGTTCCCAGGACGTAGGCTCCCTATTTACCTCTCTTATTGTTTCTTTTGCTGAGAAAAAACTTTTTAGTTTGAGTAAGTCCCATTTGTTGATTCTAGTTATTAACTGTTGTGCTATGGTGTCCTATTGAGGAATTTGGAGCCTGACCCCACAGTATGTAGATCATAGCCAACTTTTTCTTCTATCAAATGCCATGTCTCTGATTTGATATCAAGTTCCTTGATCCACTTTGAGTTAAATTTTGTGCATGGCGAGAGAAAGGGATTCAGTTTCATTTTGTTGCAAATGGATTTCCAGTTTTCCCAACACCATTTGTTGAAGATGCTATCCTTCTTCCATTGCATGCTTTTAGCCACTTTATCGAATATAAGATAGTTGTAGTTTTGTGGATTGGCTTCTGTGTCCTCTATTCTGTACCATTGGTCCACCCAACGGTTTTGTTACCAGTACCATGGTGTTTTTGTGACTATTGCTCTGTAGTATAGTTTGAAGTCTGGTATAGCTATCCCGCCTGATTCACACTTCCTGCTTAGCATTGTTTTTGCTATTCTGGGTCTTTTATTTTTCCATATGAATTTCATGATTGCTTTCTCTATTTCTACAAGAAATGCCGTTGGGATTTTGATTGGCATTGGATTAAACCTATAGAGAACTTTTGGTAATATCGCCATTTTGATGTTGTTACTTCTACCTATCCATGAACAGGGTATATTTTTCCATCTTCTAAGATCTTCTTCTATTTCTTTCTTTAGGGTTCTGTAGTTTTCATTGTATAAGTCTTTCACCTCTTTTGTTAGGTTGATTCCCAAGTATTTTACTTTTATTGAGGATATTGTGAATGGGGTGGTTGTCCTCATTTCCATTTCAGAGGATTTGTCGCTGATATACAGGAATGCCTTTGATTTATGCGTGTTGATTTTATAGCCTGCCACTTTGCTGAATTCATTTATTAGCTCTAATAGTTTCTTTGTAGACCCTTTTGGGTCTGCTAGGTATTGAATCATGTCATCTGCAAATAGTGATAATTTGAGTTCTTCTTTTCTATTTTTATGCCTTTATTTTCTTTCGTCTGTCTAATTGCTCTGGCCAGTGATTCGAGAACTATGTTGAACAGAAGTGGTGAGAGAGGGCATCCCTGTCTTGTTCCAGATTTTAGAGGGAATGCCTTCAGTTTTTCTCCATTCAGAATGATGCTAGCCTGAGGCTTAGCAAAGATTACTTTTACAATATTGAGGTATGTTCCTGTTATCCCTAGTTTTTCTAGAGTTTTGAATATAAAGGGATGCTCTACTTTGTCGAATGCTTTTTCCGCATCTATCGAGATGATCATATGGTTCTTATTTTTAAGCCTATTGATGTGGTGAATAACATTTATTGATTTCCGTATATTGAACCAACCTTGCATCCCAGGGATAAATCCTACCAGATCATGTTGCACAATTTTTTTGATATGTTTTTGTATCCGGTTCGCCAGAAGTTTATTGAGGATTTTTGCATCTAGGTTCATTAGAGATATTTTTCTGTAGTTTTCTTTCTTTGAAGTGTCTTTGTCTGATTTAGGAATCAGGGTGATGTTGGACTCATAGAATGAATTTGGAAGTTCTCCCTCTTTTTCTATTTCCTGAAATAGCTTGAAAAGTATTGGTATTAGTTCCTCTTTAAAGGTTTTGTAAAACTCTGCTGTATACCCATCCGGTCCTGGGCTTTTCTTAGTTGGTAGTCTTTTGATGGTATCTTCTATTTCCTCAAATGATATTATTCTGTTTAGGTTGTCAATATCCTCCTGACTCAATCTGGGCAAATCATATAACTTAAGAAATTTATCGATGCCTTCACTATCTTCTATTTTGTTGGAGTATAAGGATTCAAAATAATTTCTGATAATCTTCTGTATTTCTGAAGTGTCTGATGTGATATTGCCTTTTTCATCCCGTATGCTGGTAATATGAGTTCTCTGTCTTCTTCTCTTCGTTAGCGTGGCTAAGGGTCTGTCGATATTTTTTATTTTTTCAAAGAACCAAATTTTAGTTTTGTCATTTTTTCTATTGTTTCTTTCGTTTCGATTTCATTAATTTCAGCTCTGATTTTAATTATTTCTTGTCTTCTACTTCTTTTGCTGTTTTTTTCTCTTCTTTTTCTAGGATTTTGAGTTGAAGTATTAGATCATTTATTTGTTGGTTTTTTCTTTTTTTAAGGAATGAACTCCAAGCAATAAATTTTCCTCTTAGAACTGCTTTCAATGTGTCCCATAGATTCCAATATGTTGTGTCTGTGTTTTCATTTATCTTTAAGAATTTTTTAATTTCCTCCTTGATGTCTTCTATAACCCATTGATCATTCAGTAACCTATTGTTCATTCTCCAAGTGATGCATGATTTTTCCTTACTTCTTTTATCGTTAATTTTCAATTTCATTCCATTATGATCAGATAAGATGCATAGTATTATCTCTACTCCTTTATATTGTCTAAGAGTTGCCCTGTGACATAATATATGATCTATTTTTGAGAAGGATCCATGTGCTGCTGAGAAAAAAGTGTAACTGCTTGATGTTGGGTGGTATATTCTATATATGTCAATTAAGTCTAGGTTATTAATTGTGTTATTGAGCTCTATAGTTTCCTTATTCAACTTTTGTTTGGAAGATCTGTCCAGTGGTGAGAGAGGTGTGTTGAAGTCTCCCATGATTATTGTATGGTGGTCTATTAGACTCTTGAACTTGAGAAGTGTTTGTTTGATGAACATAGCTGCACCATTGTTTGGGGCATATATATTTATGATTGTTATGTCTTGTTGGTGTATGGTTCCCTTGAGAAGTATGTAGTGTCCATCTTCATCCCTTTTGATTAACTTTGGCTTGAAATCTATTTTATTTGATATGAATATGGACACTCCTGCTTGTTTCCAAAGTCCATATGATTGATATGATTTTTCCCAACCTTTCACCTTCAGTCTAAGTATGTCTTTTCCTATCAAATGCGTCTCTTGAAGGCAGCATATTGTTGGGTCTTGTTTTGTGATCCATTCTACTAGCCTGTGTCTCTTAATTGGTGAGTTTAAGCCATTAACATTTAGGGTTATTATTGAGATATGGGTGTTCTTCCAGCCATATTGGTTTATTTATGTTACTAAACATGGTTTGTTTTCCTCTTTGATTATTCCCCCTCCCTTAACTGTACTACCTCCCGCTGTTGGTTTTCATTGACATTTTCCATTTCCTCTTCCTGTAATATTTTGCCGAGGATGTTTTGAAGAGATGGTTTTCTAGCTGCAAATTCTTTTAACTTTTGTTTATCATCGAAGGTTTTAATTTCATCTTCCATCCTGAAGCTTAATTTCACGGGATACACAATTCTTGGTTGGAACCCATTTTCTTTTAGTGTATGAAATATGTTATTCCAGGATCTTCTAGCTTTCAGAGTCTGTGTTAAAAGATCAGCTGTTATCCTGATTGGTTTACCCCTAAATGTAATCTGCTTTCTTTCCCTTGTAGCTTTTAAAATTCTCTCCTTATTCTGTATGTTGGGCATCTTCATTATAATGTGTCTAGGTGTGGATCTCTTATGATTTTGCACATTCGGCGTCCTGTAGGCTTCTAGGATTTGGGATTCTGTCTCATTCTTCAAGTCTGGGAAGTTTTCTCGTATTATTTCGTTGAATAGATTGCTCATTCCTTTGGTTTGGACCTCAATACCTTCCTGTATCCCAATGACTCTTAAGTTTGGTCTCTTTATGTTATCCCATATTTCTTGAATGTTCTGCTCATGGTTTCTTAACAGCTTTGCTGAGCTGTCTATGTTCTTCTCCAGTTGAAATACTTTGTCTTCATTGTCTGATGTTCTATCTTCTAAGTGTTCTACTCTGCTGGTAGTATTCTCAATTGAGTTTTTAAGTTGGTTTATTGTTTCCTGCATTTCCAGGATTTCTGTTTGTTTGTTTTTTATATCCTCTATCTTCCTGAATAATTGATCTTTTCCTTCTTGGATTTGTTTATGTAATTCATTGTCGAAGTGGTCGAAGTGGTCTTTCATTGTCTGATTTTGCTGTCTAATGTCTTCCTTGAGACTCCAGATCATCTGAAGCATGTATATCCTGAATTCTTTATCTGACATTCCATCTGCTGCAGATATTACCTCTTCTAAAGTTGAATTGACCTGCATTGCTTGTGGTCCTTTTTTTCCTTGTCTTTTCATACTGATCGCGTTTCTTTCTGCTTGGTGAAACTGTTGTGTTATTGATTTTTCCCCCTATATATTTATATTGCTTTTGTATAGCTGCATCGTCTCCCTTGCAGGCTTTGGTGGTGGTTCTGCCCCTCCTTCAATTGAGGCAATGTGCCTACCACGCCAGGAGGCCGCTGTGCCTGTACTTTCGATGGGCCTGTTCTTTCGGTGGTCACAGGTCCGCCTACCTTGCAGGAGTGAGCAGCGGTTTTGCCCCTCCGCTGGCCACTAGGCCTGTTCTGTCTGTCGGTTGCAGGTCTGTCTCCCTAAAAGGCGCTGGTGGCGGCTCTGCCCCTCCCCCAACCGGAGTGATGTATCTGGCGGGCCACTGGGCCTGTTTTGTCGGTGGTCACGGTTCCGCCTACATTGCACGCACGTGGAGCAGCTGTGTCCCTCTGAGAGTTGCTGAGCCTGACCTGCTGGTGGATGGCAAGTGTGCCTACCTTGCAGGCGCAGGGGTGGCTCTGCCGCTCCGTGGGTCACTGGGCCTGATCTGCTGGTGAGTTGCAGGTCTGCCTAACTTGCAGGCGCCCGGCGGCTCTGCCCCTCCCCCAACCGGGGCGGGGCGATGTGTCTGGCCGGCCGCTGGGCCTGTTCCGTTGGTGGTCACGGTTCAGCCTACCTAGCAGGCACGTGGGGCAGCTGTGTCTCTCCGCAGGTTTTTGGGCCTGACCTGCCGGTGGGTCACAGGTCTGTCTACCTTGTAGGCTCGGGGGGTGGCTCTGCCGCTCTGTGGATTGCTGTGCCTGTTCTGCTGGTGGGTCGCGGGTCCGCCTACCTTGCAGGCACCCGGCGGCTCTGCCCCTCCCCCAACCGGAGCTATGTGTCTGGCGGTCCACTGGGCCTTTTTTGTCGGTGGTCACGGTTCCGCCTACCCTGCACGCGCGTGGAGCAGCTGTGTCTCTCTGAGAGTTGCTGGGCCTGACCTGTTGGTGGGTGGCAAGTGCGCCTATTTTGCAGGCCCGGGGGTGGCTCTGCCGCTCCGCGGGTTGCTGGGCCTGATATGCTGGTGAGATGCAGGTCTGCCTAACTTGCAGGCGCCCGGCGGCTCTGCCCCTCCCCCAACCGGGGCGGGGCAATGTGTCTGGCCGGCCTCTGAGCCTGTTCTGTTGGTGGTCAGGGTTCTGCCTACCTAGCAGGCTCGTGGGGCAGCTGTGCCCCTCTGCAGTTTCTTGGGCCTGACCTGCCGGTGGGTGGCAAGTGCGCCTATCTTGCAGGCCCGGGGGTGGCTCTGCCGCTCGCTCCGCAGTTGCTGGGCCTGATCTGCTGGTGAGTCGCAGGTCTGCCTACCTTGCAGTCGCCCGGCTGCTCTGCCCCTCCCCCAACCGGGGCGGGGCGATGTATCTGTCCGGCCTCTGGGCCTGTTCTGTCGGTGGTCAGGGTTCTGCCTACCTAGGAGGCTCGTGGGGCAGCTGTGCCCCTCCGCAGTTTGTTGGGCCTGACCTGCCGGTGGGTGGCAAGTGTCCCTACCTTGCAGGCCCGGGGGTGGCTCTGCCGCTCCGCGGTTGCTGGGTGTGATCTGCTGGTGATTCGCAGGTATGCCTAACTCGCAGGCGCCCGGCGGCTCTGCCCCTCCCCCAACCTGGGCGGGGCGATGTGTCTGGCCGGCCGCTGGGCCTGTTCTGTTGGTGGTCACGGTTCAGCCTACCTAGCAGGCACGTGGGGCAGCTGTGCCCCTCCGCAGGTTTTTGGGCATGACCTGCCGGTAGGTCACAGGTCTGCCTACCTTGTAGGCTCGGGGGGTGGCTATGCCGCTCTGTGGATTGCTGCGCCTTTTCTGCTGGTGGGTCGTGGGTCCGCCTACCTTGCAGGCGCCCGGAGGCTCTGCCCCTCCCCCAACCGGAGGGATGTGTCTGGCGGTTCACTGGGCCTGTTTTGTCGGTGTTCACAGTTCCGCCTACCTTGCACACGCGTGGAGCAGCTGTTTCATTAGTGCCTGGGCACACTCTTCTTGTTGGCCTCCCTCAGGCCCTAAGTTTGTAGAGCTTGGGGCTGAGAACCCCCAGCCAATTTGCTTACCTTCTGGTAGCCACGCCCCCGTATCTGGTGCAAGAGACCTAAGTTGTCAGCACTGGTGGGAGCGGTAGCCGTGAGTCCCACGCCGAGGCGAGTCGGTGCAAGAGACCTCAGTTGTCAGCACTGGTGGGAGCGGTAGCTGGGAGTCCCGCGCCGCGCAGCTCCCGCCGGCTCCTGTGCCAGCGCTGCCTCCGGGTTTTCTTGACTACCACGCCGGCAGGTCGCTGGACCTGTTCCGGGCCCGGGCGGCGGCTCTGTTCGGCCCCTCTGGCCTCCACAGTATTCAGCAGGACCCGGACCGAGAAACAGTTTCAGCGGGTTCTTTATCACCGGGCCAAAACAGTTCCGGGAGCCAGAATTCGGCCTCTCCGGACTTGGTGCATGCTCCGACAAGGATGGTGACGTCAGCTCTCCTAGATGGTGGCCGCTGGCTTCCTCCGTGGTCTGACTGGTGTGGAGAACCAAACTGGACCGTTTCCTTTCCCCGTCTCCAACCCAGAATTCAGCTCCGAGCTCAGCAAATGCCTAGCTGGCAGGAGCCCACAGAATCAGGATTGCTGTATCTCTGCGCCACCAGCCTGTCGTTTCCCAGCGCGCGCCGCAGACTCCAGCCATGGGGTGATCTGCCGAACAAGCAGCGCTCCATACAGATGGACAGATCGCTCGCATTTGAGCCCCTGAAGCTGATCCTCGTGCGATGAAAATCCTTCCACTAGGTTTTGGAGCACCCCAATTTTGCTGGAAATTCCTAACAAGATAGCTTTTAGCCGTTCTAACTCGTCATTTTCCCTCACAGTGACGCAGTACACGGAGTTACTGCACTCCCTTTGCGGCCATCTTGCCTCTCAAGAAATCATATATTGATATAGAATCATTCATAACAACTAGTTATACGTCTAATTGTAATCCTAGGCTTATGGTTTATCATGAAGAGTGTGTGAGTTTTGCTTCAAAAGTGATTATGGAAATCAAAAATAATGTGTTTTGAAAGAAGTCTCATGAAAAGACCAGTTTGAAACATGGCAGAACACGTGTTTTCTGAAGCAGAAAGTGATTGAAAGTGAAATATATGCCTATAAATTTGTGAACTTGTGGATGAAATATATATCCTATAATGTGCACAAACTGAAGAAATAGTAATGTACCAGTGTTGAAATAAAAATGAACTTCAAAATACTTATCATGTCCCATAGGAATCTACTTGCATTGATGTGAAACTGGATCAGTTACTGTAGAAATATTAGGATTCATATGCACCATTCACTGAAGTTAGTTTTCAATACTAGGAAAAAAATACGTATATCAGGTGAATGAATATTTCTGAGAATAATCTTGTGAAAAGTTTTTTATAAATCCACATACATATTCATGAATGAATTTAGGGAGTGTATAATAAGACACATATATTAAATATTTTGAAATATCTGGAGAGAATATATATATATATATATATATATATATATATATATATATATCCACACACAGATTTTAAAAATTAGCAATATATATGCCAATCGAATTACACCGTGAAATACATATCATCCACAGATCCAAAAATATTCATTTTACTGGATATGGATTTATGTATAACTTTTTTCAACTAGGAAGCTCACCCATAGTTTGAATTTTCAGTTCAAACAGCGTTTAGGAGGAGTGATCTCTTCTCACACTTTGTATCTGCCAAGTTATGTAACTCACAAGAATGCACGTGTGATACCAGGTAGGATTCTATATGTGCATATAAAAATACATGTGCTGAATAGAATACAGAGAAAGGGAGACAGGAATTCACATATTTGTTAACTTTAAAAGCACATGGAAAACTATTTCAACAAAAAATTTACTAGATTTATAACTCCTACCCTATATAATGCAAAAGGCAAGTCCAAGTATACAACATGCCTCCTCTGAACTGCTTGTATTTCTATTCTGTTTCGGTTATTTTTCTCCATCATATTAGGATTAGTATTCAGAATCTAGTAGGGTATGTGTTAGTGTCAGGGATTCAGTATATCAAATGTAAAATAGAAAAATGAAACCAATGTGTATGCAAATATGTGCTAAACAAAATCTTCCCACTCTCATCCAGAACAATTCCTTGACATTTCCTTCCCCCAAAGTAAGACACAATTAGAGGAGTAGACAAATAAAATCTGTGAATAATATGCTCAGGAGTTTACAACCTTGGAAGTGGTAGAGGAGTTTTCCTAGTATGGGACAGGATAAACACTCCATATATATGGAGCTCTGCTGGCCTAAATACTTCTTGAGAAACTGCCTCTGAGTTTGGGCACTTGAAATATATGTTTTTGTCAGGAGCTTTAGCTTCTTTCTACTGAGACCATCAAAGCTGTGTCTGCATCTATGTGACCTGGAGGACATGATTTCTTATTTTCCAATGAACATGAGGCAGCAGTGCTGAATTCTCTCTTTGTAAGTAAACTGTGGCCACTGGGGGCTAAGGGTATTCCCATGTGGACTGGGAAGCCATTTGGTCATCCTCCACTTTTCGTGGTGTTTCTTGCTGCTGCACTGGGACTTTGGCATTTGCTTCATGAAATAAAAGAAGTTCAACTGGGACACAGTTCTGGAGGCAATTCTGTCATGTGTGGTTGGTCAGGGTCTGCAGGAGAATGCACCAACCAGGCTTCTATCCCACATAGCTTGGCCACATGTCCATAGCAACCTGATTCTGAACATTGCCCGGAAACATCTCCATATAACAAGAAGCCTTTACATGGAAGGGTCTGCTGGCTGCACCATGTCAGTCACAAGCCATTTGGAAGCCAATGGCAGATCCACATGGCCCCACCACAAATTTTTTATCACACATCTGCCTACCACTGCTCTAGGCCCACTACTCAGCAGGTTCCAACATACTGGCATCACTGTTCTACACCATTTTCATGAAACCCACTCAATCAAGGCACTGTCTTGCATATTTACGATCAGCAACAGGACATCCAAAGTTTCTCCAGTGCCACCTGGTCATGGGAATTTCAAAAATTTCATGGTATTTATCTAGGCATTTTTCAAGGATGACGTTGCAAGCACTGTGGGTTTCAATTCATTCAGGAACCATTAAATGGTGAGGAAGCTCATTTCAATGAATGCTCTGTAGAACTCTCACAGGCAAGGCTTCCCAAAGAGTGGCCCAAATGTCACATGAAGCCAGGCCTATTGAGGTCTACAATGTGACGTCCATGGGTGTTGTGACTCTCAACTATGGCTGCCAAGTCTTTCAGAATTAAATCATGTGATATCCTGGCTGAGATACCCAGGGCTCTGTGGAAAGCCAACCTGGGCCTAGATCTCAGTTTCCAAGGGTGATTCTCATGGGTGGACTCCTAAAATCCCAACAAAATTCATGGCAATACTTCTCTGAATTCAGTCTCTAAGGGGAATCACACCAGAGTTCAAGCCCAGGTGGTCCAGGTCATGTCTTCATACTGGACATAAATGACCAAATTTAAAACCAAAACCCTCCCATATGGCCCTCATCTTCTTTCATATAGACACTAATCACAACCTCTGGCGGAAGGTTTCCATGAGTGGCGGAGTCCAAGAGAGTGTCCAAAATAACTCCCTTGCCCCTCATTGGCGTAAATTCAGGGTGGTCTGGACACCCTTCATGCGAAACAGGAGTGATCAAATATGCTAGACGTTAATACTTCTATGCTTCTCCAATTTGTGGAAAACTGAGTGTCAGGTATATATTTTTATGTGATTTGCAGTCATGAGAAATCACAAGCACCTCTGCAGGTCTTTGAAGAACCCATTTGACCCAAAGGATCCCTATTCTCACTTGATGGAGTTCAATAACTTTAAAGAGGAAGGCGACAGACTTCATCCACAAGGACTGCTTTTTGGCCATTTTGGTTTTGGATGCACACATGGGATCTCTCTTTACATCCACCAGGTGCTGAGAATCTAAGCCACAACCTCACACAGGGCCAAGAGGCTGATTCAGACACATCCCTTTCCAAAGCAATTAAGCAAAGAGCCACAGGTGATGCCCATTCATTTCCATTTGAAAACTGTTTTCTTTAGGCTTCACAAAGGGGTGGCCTGAGGCAAAGACCTTCCTGACATTCAGGGGAACAGAACAATAGGTTAGCAAATGGCCCAAAGCAGTGTTTCTCCACTGAGACTTTCCTGGTCACACTGATATCTGAATTTTCTGAGATGCTCACCATTCCCTTCAGCTATCCAGTACATGGCCATGTCACAGAGCTTGGAGGTGGTACATATCTTGGTCACAAAATCATGAGCCTATTTTGGAGAGTGGCCAGAAATCAGGAAGAAAACAGGAACTTAGGAAGATAGCAGGTGTTACCCATCCATAAGGCAAGCCGCATTCCTTTCATACATTGGGCAGAAAGAATTCTGGTAAGCTTTCTACTAACCTGGACACATCCTTTGATGCATTCTCTTTTCTAATGTCTACAACCATGGACACAGTGGGATACACAGACTTAAAAACACTCGCCTTGTCAAATCACTTGTTAGAAATCGTCCACTCCAAACCAAACAAACTGCCTTTCCTACCTATTCTCAAAACATGAGACAAAATCACAAACACACACTCACACCCACAAAGTCACCACCTTTCCCAAAGTAGGTCTCTGACTATCGGGTGTGACCTCTGACTGGTGGGCCATACTATGTTCCCATCAAATGGCCTGTTCTGTCTCAGATCTGGTTTCCTTGGCCAACTCTGTGAAGTTGTCAGGAGACAGCGGTGAGCCACTTCCTGCTTACTCAGGAAAGGCCACTCTTCAGAGCTTTCCTGGCATTTGGCCATCCTCACATCAGTAGATACCAAGAAAGACTGACTCTGTCCTTGGTAAATCAAAAGAAGGGAGACCACTGGGACTGGGCCTGGGACTAGATTTGTGTGCCTCCATGCCTGGATCCCAAGTTCAGAGAGTTCCATCACCAAGAATGTGAGGTGAGGTCACTTCCTTCAGGAACTGAATGAGGTCAATGCCTTGGCAAGCACGTTGTCCTAACATTTGCTTCCAAAGGTCCCATGAAATGGAGGCTGTCCCTAATTCCTTTGACACTTTCACAAGTTAGAATGGTATATCAAACATTGGTAACCGGGAACAGCTCTCCACAGAGGCCTCGTTTGGTCCTCCTTCTCTACATAAAGAAGAGAGAGGCTGATTCAGACACATCCCTTCATGCTGACCAGGTTGTTTGCAATGAAAGATGACTTTTGCTCTCTCAGTTCCTTCATAGGTGCCTACAACTTCTCTAGGGATCATTTGCGCATAGACCTTTGAGTTTCTCAGCAGTTGGAAGATCCCCTACATTCTTGTATTTTAAGACCAACTCTGTCCTTGCTCTTCTCTAAAGTTAGATTGAGGGAACAGTGTATGGTTAGGGTTAATAACAGGTTTGATTTGGAATAGAAATCATTCTGCTGGATGAATAATAGTATTGGGAATCTGCGATATTTTCAAGAATATATAGGTAAAATATATGAATCTGAAAACAGAAATCTAGGTAAGATTTGAAGCCCAGAAGGGCATTGGGCCCTTGATTGCGGTATTAAGCATAGGACCTTGTAACTTGGATGATTGATTTTCAAAGAGAACTTCCAGTCAAAATGGATAGTCAGGAGTATTAGGAAGATAGTCGGTATGTTTATAAAGGAGAGTGAGTATAGGATTTGGACCAAAAGTTCTTTAGCTATAGGGTTTCGGGTATTGAGTGAATGTAAATGTCAGCACATGTGAAGAATTAATCACAATGATGAACTGGGGAAAATATGTAGGAATGCAGATATCAATAGAGACTTTAGGAAATCTGGCAAAGTATAGTCGGTAGTGAAATGTTAATAAAATAGATTCTTGTCACTTCCTGTTTTTCTGTATGCTTAATAAAACACTGTTGAAATCTTGAGAAGTGTTTTCTAAACTTTTTCCCAGAATGTGCTGTCCCCAACTGCCAAACTTCAGAATGTACTCCCTCACCCAGTTGCACGCAAACTGCTCACCCGCCCAGGCCCATCAATAAACTTTCCTCCCTGCCCTCTTCAAGGAAAGTATATAAGCTCTGCTTAAGCTGTTCTCAGGGTTCTCTGCTCTATTCAAATGAGCTCTGAGCCCCAGCATGCTGGACCCAGAATAAACCCTTTGTTTTTGCATGAGAGAGTCTCTTGGTGGTCTCTTCCCCCAATGCTCTTCCGATCTTTATATATGGAGGTTCCACCGAAATCCAGCAGCGGTGAACGAGAGACCCCAATGGGCTACTCTCAGGGTAAGTAAGGTGCCTCTTTCTGGTTTCAGGTTTCAGGTTAGGGCTTGGCAAAATGGCTGTCGATGAAGTGTGTGAGCTCTCTTTGATGGTGGCTGGCAGACGTGTCACAGAGCCACAAGCCAAGTCCCTGGGGGACGCCACAGAGGACTCGGGAAACGAGGAATAATAGTCCCCTCGACTCAGTGATACTTTGTTTCAGATTCGGTATTGCCAGCCCATCGGGTTTTGCCACAAGCTCAGTCTTGGTCTCAGTGTTGGACATCCATTGCCTGTCTTTATTGTTTTCTCTTGTCTGTGTCCTGTGTCGTTGCTTTTACTGTTTGTGTATCTTTCATTATGGGACAGATCACTTCAATGCCTCTGTCCCTGACCCTTGATCTATGGACCAAAGTCCGCTTAAGGGCTCAGAATGTTTCTTTTTCAGTAAAACGCTGGACCTGGCAGACTCTGTGTGCCTCAGAATGGCCCACCTTTGGATTCGGATGGCCCCTAGAAGGATCTTTCTACTTCCCAGTAATTTAAAAAGACAGAGATATTGTCTTACAGCCAGGGCCACATAGCCATACTTATAAACAGGAATATACCTTAACTTGGCAGGACCTCTGCAAATCTCCTCTTCCGTGGTTGAAGCCTTTCCTTGCTGTGTCCCCGTTCCTACTCCTTCCCCCACGATCTCTCAACCCCTCTGCTCCTCCTCCTCCTCCACCCTCTGTTCTCCCTGAGTCACAAGATTTGACTCTACTGGACTCTCCTCCCCTTCCTTATCTTCTACCCTTGTCCCACAACCCCCAACACCCTCTAAGTGATTCTCCAGCTGCTGACTCAGCCTCTCCGCAATTGGAGGACTCTAAGCCAGCACAGGGCCCTCCAGATAACTCCCCTGCGTCACACACAGCCCCTCCATTCCTGGAGGAAGCTGGACTTGCTAAAGGAACTCGCCAGTGGCAAATGATTGAAAACCCTGGAACTCCCGTGTTGCTTCCCTCCATCCCTAAGGGCCAATGATTGATGATGGCCATGGGGAAAAAAAATGGAAGCCTACCAGTATTGGCCTTCTCCTCTTCAGACCTATATAAATGGAAAAATAACAATCCCCCTTTTACCGAGGACCCAACCTGGCTCTCAGGTCTGGTGAAGTCATTGATGTTTTCACACCAACCTACTTGGGATGACTGCCAACAACTCCTAGGGACTCTCTTCATGACAGAGGAACAAAAGAGAATCCTCCTGGAGGCTAGAAAAAAGTATCCTCGGACCAAATGCGTGACCAACACAACTTCCCAACATATTCAAAGCCGGCTTTCTCTTGAAACGACCCAACTGGGACCCTAACACCTTTGAAGGTAGGGAGCATCTGTCCACTTATCGCCGGGCTCTAATAGTGGGTATCTTAGTGGCCGCTAGGTGACCAACTAATTTGGCCAAGGTAAGAGAGATTATTTAAGGGCCTGATGAATCTCCCTCTATGTTCCTAGAGATAATTATGTAGGCATATAAGAGACATACTCCTTTCGATCCTCAGGCAGAGGATCAAAAGGCATCTGTCACAATGGCCTTTATTGGGAAAGCTGCCCTGGATATTAAAAGAAAGTTACAATGCTTAGATGGATTACAAGATATGACTTTGAGGGATTTAGTCAGAGAACCCGAGAAGGTATACTTTAAGAGAGAAACTGAGGAAGAGAAGGGAGCTGAGTGAGGATAAAAGAAACAAAAGACAGACTAAGGCATTGACTAAGGTCCTGGTCACAACAACAAATAGGCCAGAAATTAAGAAACAGAGAGACAGGAAGGGATACCTGGGCACACACTAGAGGCCACCCCTGGCCTCAGATCAATGTGCCTACTCTAAAGAAAAAGGACACTGGGCCAAAGAGTGCCCTAGAAAGAGACAGCCATGCCAGCCAGATATTCTGACTCTGGAGGAATACTAAGAAAGTCCGGGCTCAGATCCTCTCCCTGACCTCAAGGTAACTTTTGAAGTGGAGGGGAACACAATAAACTTTGAAGTAGATACAGGGGGAATATACTCAGCCCGTAAGGCCCATTGGGCCCTCTACCGAATAAAAGGTGTCTAATTCAAGAGTCTAACAGAAGTAAATATCGGGCTTTGACAACTACGAGGGCCATGGACCAGGGAAAAGGAAAAATCCATCACTCCTTCCTAGTAATCCCAGAATGCCTGGCCCCATTGATGGGCAGAGTTCTGCTCACCAAGCTCTGGGCCAAAATAACTTTTAACCCTGAAGGCCCCCAAGTGGAATTTTTTAATCCTTCAGTAACTACTCCTATAATCATGGCTCTAACTATGTCAGTAGCAAATGTTCATCAACTCACTCACCTTTGTTCAAAGAAACTGCATTCATTCGTGAAGGATCAAGAACACAGTTTTCCACTAACCTACTCACAGCAAAAGGAAATAACTGAATGGGTAACAAAAGCCTGTCAGGTCCATTAATTGGTTAAAGCTTACACTTAAAAGCTTCCTGCAGGAAAGCACCTATGAGGAACCAGACGAGGACAATTCTGGGAAGTGGACTTTACTGAAATTAAGCCAGTAAGGTATGGACTTAAATAACTCCTAGTCTTTGAACATACATTTTCAGGATGTATTGAAGCCTTCCCCACACACACACAAAAAAAGAAATAAAAAAGAAGAAAAAAGAAACATCGCAAATGGTTGTAAAGAAGATCCTGGAAGATACTTATTCTCCCCTTGACGACCAGTAGTCTTAACCCTCATCAGCCCCTTAAGCTGCGATGGCTGATCACAAATCCTACTGGACACGAAGTATGGCCTATCTCGAATACAGCCCACTTACGAACCTGGTGGCCATCTCTCCACCCAGTCATTTGCCAGCTGGCTATAGGTCTTTCCTATTGGGATATCCCTGATTAACAGGATCCCACTAAAATTCCATTAAATCCCTTCTGTACCATAGATAATGGAAACAAACATTATAGATGTAGGGACACGTGAGCCAGATGCAGGTTGGCTAGCCTAGATTACTATGTTTGCCTGGCAGACTATCAAAGCCACAAACAGTCACGGCTGTGGGGGGGGGGAGAGCAGACTTCTATTGTAAGTCATGGGGATGTGAGCATACAGGGACAGTCAGATGGAACCCAAACTCCTCATCAAATTCTGTACACAGCATTGGCCATATTACGAATTAGATAACCAAAACCGATGGCCCCCAGAGGGGTCTCTAGATCCTCAAATTCTGTGTGACCTTTTTAACTTCTGCAAGTGCTCAAAAGGGTGAAAGGAGATTCCGCTATGTGGAGGCCTTCTCTCTCCTTTGCTCACATCCTGAACTATGCTTCTCCAATAGATGCTCACCCTCAGCCTTGTGCTCCAGACTCTCCGCTGTCACTCCCACCTCAGCAACTTGATTTCTCCCCTCCAATATCTAGATCAAAAACCCAAATCTCGACTGGTTCTCAGACCATTGCTCCCTTGCTGAGGTCGCAGGTACTGAGGTACCACTCCATTCACTCACTCCTCTCCTCTCCTGTCAGTGCCCGCACCGGGTCCCACCCAGTCCTCTTACCACCTAATGCAAAGCTCAAACCCGCTGAGAAGAATCCTCAGACCCTAATACAAGAAGTAATGAAAATGGCCTTTAATGTTGCTTTGTCATCACTAAAAACAGGTTACTAAGAATTTAAAGTCCCTCACAGGCTTTTTGGAATCTCACTCCCGTCTCCCCCTCTGTTCTATCTGTTCTACTGCTCAAGTTTTTGTTGCTATTAAGATCCCAAAGCCCTCTTCCAATATTCTTTTACATCTCTCCTTTCTCATTCTCAGATCCACAGAGCTGCTCTTATCCCTGCCTTCCAAATTGTCCCCCTCTGTACCAGGCCCACAGAAAAGTCTTAACTGACCTTCTCCAGAAGTCTTCACCATGGCTGATTTAGGACTTTCAGCAAAAGAGTCCCTATAAAAGAGTTCACTGTAGATAAACTTCCTATTTTGTGTTGCCCTGGTCTCCTTGGCAACTGGCTAAAAAATTCAGCACTCCTGATCTAGACACACCCTTACTAGTTTTTCACAAAATATTTGAAAAAAAGGCCTCTGGCCTTGAGCTGGGGCTTCACAGAGATGGCTACATTTCTAAGATAAAGAAGTTACAAACTAGGCTGTATGGAAACAGCTGGAAGGGGGAAAAAAAGAAAGGGAAGACACCCCCACCCAGGTGTCCTTGAAAAGTTAACTTGCCCAAACTGAGGAAAAAACAGAAACAAAAACTGCTTTTTGTGAACTTCTGCAGACTGTGAACTTCTGAGCCCCTTCCCTTACGTGTTGGGTACAAAATTCTGAAACTACGTAACTTGGGTTTCAGGGGATTAATTGATTACAACAGAAGCAATGCCCTCTGAATCTGGTTGAAACCAAAAAAGACTGTTTCCGTGTCTTTGGTGCTATCTTAGGTGCCTTGCCTTGTCCGTCCCTACAACAGTATAATTCTATATATTAAACATTGTTTATGTTTTCATGAAATGGTCAACAGATGTGATTAATTGTGAAATGGTGCAGATGTTTCCCAGAGTGCTCTATCATGACGCAGGTTCATCTGAAGATCAAAGAGGGGGACATACAACCCGGTTCCGCGGGGAACATATGTCCCTCACCTTAGCCATTCTATTACGAATAGGAGTTGCTGCAGGGTTGGGCACAAGAACCACTGCTCTGGTCCATGGGACACAACAAGTGACCCAATTAGAAGCAGCAATAGATCAAAACTTAAAGATTTTAGAAACCTCCATCACAGCTTTGCAGGAATCTTTAACCTCTCTCTCTGAAGTTGTTTTACAGAACAGTCGAGGGTTGGACCTCCTTTTCATGACAGAGGGGGGCCTTTGTGCTTCATTGAGGGAAGAATGTTGTTTTTATGTCGACAATACTGGAGTTGTAAAAAAATCTATGAGTAAATTAAAAAGATGCCTTGAAGAGCAACAACGAGAGAGAGAGGCACAAAAAGGGTAGTTTGAGTCTTTTTTTACACAGTCCCCCTGGTTAATTACGTTTTTATCAACCCTGGCCGGTCCAATAATAATCCTCATATTATTACTAACTATAAAACCCTGTTTCCTCAACCATGTAATTTCTTTTCTCCAAGCTCAAATTGGACAAATTAAAATTATGGTAATACCCCACTAGCAGACATAGAATGTGACACCCCACAAAGATCACTTTTATGATTAGAAGTAGCCAGAAAAAGAAGTTTGGAATGAAAGGTTAATAAAATATGTACTTGTCACTTCCTGTTTTTCTGTACACTTAACGAAACACTGTTGAAATCTTGAGAACTCTTTGCTAATCTTGTTCCCAGAATGTGCTGTCCCCAATTGCCAAACTGCAGAATCTACCCCCTCACCCGGTTGAATAGAAACCTGAACTGTACTTGGATCATTGAATGTAGAAGAGAACATCCATTCAAAAAGTTATAGTCAGTTGGATTAGAAAGATAGTCGGTAAGTTTAGGAAGAAAAGTGAGTATAGGATTTGGAACAAAAGTTCTTTAGCAATAGGGTTTTGGTTAGAGAGTCAATGTAAATGTCAACACAAGTGAAGAGTCAGTCACAATGATGCACAGGGCAAAATATGTAGGAAAGCAGATATCAATAGAGACATTAGGAAATCAGGAAAAGAATAAAGTGAGTGATGGGATTAGATATTTTCAACAGGGTTGAGGATGAATATATGAGCTTAGGATAAAACAAATATGAAGTCAACAATAGGATTGACATTTGATAGCATTAGCATAGCCCAAGACAGTGTCCAAAATAAGCTCTGTTGCCCCTCATTTGCCTAAATTCCCAGTGGCCTGTACAACCTTCCTGTGTACCAGGAGTGATCAAATAGGCCTGCCCTTAATACTGCTCTGCTTCTCCAATTTGAGTCCTACTGAGTGTCGGGTACAGATTCTTTATGTGAATTGGAAAGATGAGAAAACTCAAGCACCTACTGGATAGCCTCTGAATAGATTTGAAGAACTCATTTGACCCAAAAGATCCCTATTCTCACTTGATGGAATTCAGGAACCTTACAGAGGAAGGCAAAATACTTCATCAACAATGACTGCTCTTTTTGCCATTTTGGATTTTATGCACCCATGGGATCTTTCTTTAGATCCATCGGGTACTGAGAATATAAGTCAAAGAATCACACTGGGACAAGAGGCTGATTCACACACATCTCTTTCCAAATCAATTAAGGAAAGAGCCAAAGGTAAAGCATATTCATTTCCATTTGAAAAATATTTCCTTCAGGATTCACAAAGGGTTGGCCTGAGACAAAGACCTTCCTGACTCTCAGGGCAACAGAACAATAGGTAAGCAAATGGCCCAAAGCAGGGATTCTCCACTGAGACTTTACTGGTCACACTGATATCTGAGTTTTCTGAGATGCTCGCCATTCCATTCAGCTATCCAGTACATGGCCATGTCACAGAGCTTGGAGGTAGTACATATCTTGGACACAAAACCATGAGCCTATTCTGGAGATTGGCCATAATTCAGGAAGAAAACAGCAACTTAGGAAGGTAGCAGGTATCGCCCATCAATAAGGCAAGCCGCATTCAATTCATAAATTGTGCTGGATGAATGCTGGGAAGCTTTCTATGAGACAGGACACATCCATTGATGCATTCTCTTTTCTAATGTCTACAAGCACGGACACAGTGGGATACACAGACATAGAAACACTTGCATTGTCAAACGACTTACTAGAAACAGTTCACTCCAAACCAAACAAACCGCCTTTTCTAACTATTCTCAGAACATGAGACAAAACCACAAACCCACACCCGCAATGGCACCTCCTTCCCCCAAATAGGTCTGTGACTCTCCGGAGTGTGCTCTGACTGATGGGCCATACTATGATCCTCCGAAATGGCCTGACCTGTCTCAGATCTGGTCTTCTTGGCCAACAATGTGAAGTTGTTAGAAGCCAGGAGTGATCCACTAACTGCTTTCTCAGGAAGAGCCCCTCTTCCGAGCTTTCCTGGCATTTGGCCATCCTCACATCAGTAGGTATCAAGAAAGACTGACTCTGTCCTTTGTAAATCCAAAAAAGTGAGACCACTGGGACTAGAACTGAGACTGGCTCTGGGTGCCTGGCTTTCTGTATCCCAAGTTCAGAGAGTTCCATTACCATGGAAGTGACATGAGATCACTTCCTTCAGGAACTGAATGAGATCACTGCCTTGGCAACCACTTTGTCATAACAATTGCTTCCAACGGTCCCATGAGATGAGGGCTGCCCCTACTTCCTGTGACACTTTCACAAGTTAAAATGGTATATCACCCGTAGGCAAAAGGGAACAGCTCTCCACACAGGCCGGGTTTGGTCCATCTTGTCTACATTAAGAAGAGATAGGCTCATTCTGACTCAACCCTTAATCCTGACCAGGTTGTTTGCCATGGAAGATGATTTTTGCTCTCTCAGGTCTTACATAGCTGCCTACATCTTCTCCAGAGATCATTTCTGCATGGAGCTTTGAGGTTCTCAACAGATGGAAGATCCACTGCATTCCTGTATTGTAAGACCAACACTGTCCCTGCTCTTCTGTAAACATAGATGTGAATTGGAGTCATGAGAAAACCCACGAACCTATGGGATAGCCTCTGCAGAACTTTAAAGAATTCACTTGACCCAAATGATCCCTATTCTCACTTAATGGAGGTCAGGAACCTTACAGAGGAAGGCGAGAGACTCTATCCACCATGACAGTTCTTTTGTCCATTTTGGTTTTGGGTGCACACATGGGATTTTTCTTTAGACCCATCATGTGCTGTGAATCTAAGCCACAGCCTCACATAGGGCCAAGAGGCTGATTCAGACACATCCATTTCCAAAGCAATTAACCGAAGAGGCACAGGTAATGACCATTCAATTCCATTTGAAAACTATTTTCTTCAGGCTTCACAAAGTGTGGCCTGAGGCAAAGACCTTCCTGACATTCAGGGCAACAGAATAGGTAAGCAAAAGGCCCAAAGCAGGGTTTCTCCACTGAGACTTTCTTGGGCATACTGATATCTGAGTTTTCTGAGATACTCGCCATTCCCATCAGCTATCCAGTACATGGCCATGTCACAGAGATTGAGGTGGTACATATCTTGGACACAAAATCATGAGCGTATTCTGGAGAGTGTCCAGTATTCAGGAAGAAAACAGGAATTTAGAAAGATAGCAGGAGTTGCCCATCCATACGGCAAGCTGCAGTCCATTCATAAATTGCACAGGATGAATGCTTTGAAGCTTTCTCGTAGACAGGACACATCCATTGATGCATTCTCTTTTCTACTGTCTACAATCACGGACACAGTATGATATATAGACACAGAAACACTCACGTTGTCAAAGGACTTACTAGAAACAGTCCACTCCAAAACAAACAAACCAGCTTTCCTAACTATTCTCAGAACATGAGACAAAACCAAAAACTCACACTCACACCCAAAAAGGCACCTCTTTCCCCCAAGTAGGTCTGTGTCTATCCGGAGTGTCCTCTGACTTGTGGGCCATACTATGTTCCCCAAAAATGGCGTGTCCTGTCTCCGATCTGGTCTCTTTAGCAAACTCTGTGAAGTTGTCAGGAGCCCGTGGTGAGAAACTACCTGCTTTCTCTGGAAAGGCCAGTCTTCATAGTTTCCAGGCATTTGGCTGTCCTCACATCAGTAGGTACCAAGAAAGAGTGACTCTGTCTTGTTAAATCCAAACAAGTGAGCCCACTGGGACATGGAGTGGGTTTGACTCTGTGTGTCTTGTTTCCTGGATCCCAAGATCACAGACTTTCATCACCAATAATGTAAGGTGAGGTCACTTCCTTCAAGAACTGAATGAAGTCACTGCCTTGGAAACCACTTTGTTTTAACAGTTGCTTCCAAGGTTCCCAAAAGATGGAGTCTGCCTCTACTTGCTGTGACTCATTCATAAGTTAGAATGGTATATCAACCATAGGCACCGGGGAACAGCTCTCCACACAGCCATGGTTTGGTCCATCTTCTCTACATTAGGAAGAGAAAGGCTAATTCAGACACATCCCTTCAACCTGACCAGGTTGTTTGCCATGGAAGATGACTTTTGCTCTCTCAGATCCTTCATACCTGCCTACACCTACTCAAGGGATTATTTCTGCAGGGACTTTTGAGGTTCTCAGCTGGTGGATGATACCCTACCTTCCTGGATTTTAAGACCAACTCTGTCCCTGCTCTTCTGTAAAGTGAGATTGAGGGAACAGTGTATGGTTAGTGTTAATAGCATGTTCGATTTGGGTTAGGAGTCATTCTGCTGGATGAATTATGGTATTGGGAACCTGTGATATTTATAAGAATATAAATGTGAAATATATGTATGAGATCAGAGATCTAGGAAAGATTTGAAGCCCAGAAAGGCATTGGGCCCTTGATTGGTATACTTAGATTGAATTATGTTCTGCACCGAGGTCTCAGATAAATCGATATACAATGGCATAGGACCCTATACCTCGGATGATTGAAAGTAGAAGAGAACATCCAGTCAAAAAGGGATAGTCTGTAGGATTAGGAAGATAGTCAGTAGGTTTAGGAAGAAGAGTGAGTCTCGGAGTTGGACCAAAAGTTCTTTAGCAATTGGTTTTCAGTTAGAGGGTGAATGTAAATGTCAGCACATGTGAAGAGACAGTCACAATGATGAACTGGGAAAAATATGTAGGAAAGCAGATATCAATAGGGGCATTAGGAAATCCGGAAAAGTATAAAGTGAGTGATAGGATTAGATATTTTCAACAGGCTTGAGGTTAAATATATAATCTTAGGAAGAAACAAATATGTAGTAACCAATAGGATTGACATTTGAGAGCAGTAGGCACATTGGACATAGATGCTTTTAGTAATCCATGGTCACTTTCCATTTAGGCTTTGGTACAATCATATGTGTGACCTTTGCATTTTGTGTCCAGAATACTACTGTGGTAAAATGTATATGTAGATCAGGTGACATAAGTATTTCTTCCACCATAAAGGGGAGTAATATTCTGGAAACTTATAAATTAGTACTGGGGATACAAATAGGTGTACCTTGTGTTGATGATTATTGAGATGATGCATGAATAGACCATATTGTGAATAAAGTATGTAACTGGATCCAACATTAATAAAGTATGTAACTGGATCCAATGGATTGAGTTTGCATCTGAAAATATATTGGAAATCTTATATTGATATATATACCATCATTCCAACGAGTTATATATGCAATGGTATTATTAGGGTTACGGTTTATCGTGAAGAGTGAGTTTTGCTTCAAAAATGATTATGGAATCGAAAATAATGTGTTTAGAAAGAAGTCTAGTGAAAAGACCAGTAAAGAAACATGGAGGAATACATGTGTTCTGAAGTAGTAAGTAATTGAAAGTGAACCAAATGCCAAAAAAATTTGTGAAGTTGTGGATGAAAAAATACATCCTATGATGTCTATAAACTGAAGAAATAGTAATGTACCAGTGTTGAGTAAAAATGAACTTCAAATTACACATCATGTCCCATAGCAATCTACTTGCATTGATGTTAAACTGGGTCAGTTACTGTAGAAATATTAGGATTTTTAAGCACCATCCACTGAACTTAGTTTTCAGTAGTAGGAAACCAAAATATATTTCAGGTGTATGAATATTACTGAGAATAATCTTGTGAAAATTTGAATTTAAATGAACATAAATGAATATGAATGAATTTAGGGAGTGTATCATAAGACACATATTTTTCATATTTTTTCAAAATCCGTAGAATATACACACACACACACGCACACACACACACACATGCACACACACACACACATTAATATTTGGCAATATATATGAAAATCGATATTCATCATGAAATATAATTCATTCACAAATCCAAAAATATTCATTTTACTGAACATGGATTTATGTATAGTGTTTTTCACTAGGAAGCTCACCCATAGGTGGAATTTTCAGTTCCATCATTATTTAGGGAGAGTCATCTCTTCTCACAATTTTTATATTCCAAAGTCAGTGATCTTACAAGAATGTACGTGTGATACCAAGGTAGGATATTTTATATGCATAAAAAAATTACATGTGCTGAATAGGATACAGAGAAAGGGAGACAGGAATTTACATATGTGATAACTTTAAAAAATCATGGAGAAATATTAAAATGAAAAGTTTACTAAATTTTAAACACATACTCTTGATAAAGAGGAAGACAAATACAAATATACACCATGCTTCCTATAAAAGGACTGTACTTCTATTCAGTTAGGTTTTTTTTTTCTCCATGATATTAGGATTAGTACTCAGAGTCTAGTAGGGTATGGGTTAGTGTCAGGGATTCAGTATTTCAAATGGAAAATAGGAAAATGAATCTAATGTGTATACAAACATGTGATACACAAAAATCTTCCCTCTCTTATCCAGAACAATGCCTTGACATAACCATCGCTAAAAGTAAGACACAATTAGAGGAGAGGAGTTAGAAAACCTGTGAATACATATGTGGAATGAAAAATGCTCAGGAGTTCACAACACTGGAGGTGGTAAAACAGTTTAGAAAAGTATGGGAGAGGGTAAACACTCCAGAAACATGGAGCTGTGCTGACCTAAAGACTTATTGAGAAACTTCCTCTGAGGTTAGGCACAAGAAATATATGTATGGCAATATGTAAATCAATGGTTCTGAACTGATGTGATTCTGCAATCTGTATATGGAGTAAAAATGGGAGCTCATATCCCACTTGAATCAAAGTGTGAAATTTGATATATCAAGAAGTATGTACTGTTTTGAACAACCTACAATAAAAATTAATTAAAAAAAGAAAAAGAAATATATGTAATTGTCAGGAGATTTAGCTTCGTTTGTAGTGACACCAAAAATCTGGGTCTGCATCTATGTGACCTGGAGGACATGGTTCTTTATTTTGTAATGAACATGAGGCAGCAGGTCTGAAATCTCCCTTTGTAGGTAAACTGTTGCTACTGGGAGCTAAGTGTCTTCCCGTGTGGTCTGTGAAGCCATTTGGTCATCCTCCACTTTTCAGGGTGTTTCTTACTGCTGCACTGGGAATTTGGTATTTGCTTCATGAAATACAATATGTTCAACTGGGACACAATGCTGGAGGGAGTTCTGTCATGTGTGGTTGGTCAGGGTCGGCAAGAGAATGTACGAACCAGGCTTCTATCCCACATAGCTTTCCCCTTGACTATAGCAACCTGATTCTGAACATTGCCCTGAAACCTCTACGTATAACAAGATGCCTTTACATATAAAGGTCTGCTGCATGCACCATGTCAGTCGCAAGATTTGGAAGCCAATGGAAGATCCAGGTGGTCCTACCAAAAATATTTATTTACACACCTATAGTCCACTGCTCTACGCCCACTACCCAGCAGGCTCCAACTTACTGGCATCTCTGTTCTACACCATTTTCACGAAACTCAGTCAATCAAGGCACTGTTTGTTATACTCATGATCAGCAACAGGATATCTTAAGGTTATCCAGTACCACCTGGTCATGGGGATTTCAAAAATTTCATGGTATTAATCTAGTCATTTTTCAAGGATGAAGTTGGAGGCACTGTGGCTTTCATTTAATTCAGGAACCATTAAATGGTGAGGAAGCTCATTTCAATGAAAGCTCTGGAGAACACTCACAGGCAAGCCTTCCCAAAGAGTGGCCAAAAGGACACATGAATCCAGGCCCATTGAGGTATACAATGTGAGGTCCATGTGTGTTTGGACTCTCAACTATGGCTACCAAGTCTTTAAGAATTAAATCATGTGATATCCTGGCTCAGAATCCCTGAGCTCTGTGGAAAGCCATCCTGGGCCTAGATCTCAGTTTCCAAAAGCGATTCTCATGCGTGGTCTCCTAAAATCCCAACACTATTCATGGCAATACTTCTCTGAGGTCAGTTCCAGAACTCAGTCTCTAAGGGGAATCACACCAGAGTTCAAGCCCTGGTGGACCCAGTCATCTCTTCCAACTACCACACAAATTACCACAATTAAAACAAGAACCCTCCCATATCGCCCTCATCTTCTTTCATATAGACACTCATCATAATCTGGCTGGAGGTTTCCATGAGGGGCGCAGACCAAGACAGTGTCCCAAATAAGCTCCTTTGCCCCTCATTTGCCTAAAGTCAAGGTGGCCTGGACACCCATCCTGTGAACCAAAAGTGATCAAATAGGCCTGCCGTTAATACCGCTCCAATTTGAGGACTACTGTCTGTGGGGTTTAGATTCTTTATGTGAATTTTAGTCATGAGAAAACCCAAGCACAATGGGCTAGCCTCTGCAGGTTTTGTAGAACTCTTTTGACCCAAAGGATCCCATTCTCACTTGATGGAGGTCAGGAACTTTACAGAGGAAGTCGAGAGACTTCATCCCAATAATTCCTCTTTTGGCGAATTTTCTTTTGGATGCACACATGGTAACTTTCTTTAGATCCATCAGGTGCTGAGAATCTAAGCCACAGCCACACACAGGGCCAAGGGCCTGATTCAGACACATCCCTTTCCAAAGCAATTAAGGAAAGTGCCACAGGTATGCCCATTCATTTCCATTTGTAAACTGTTTTCTTCAGGCTTCAAAAAGGGGTGGCCTGAGGAAAAGACCTTCCTGACATTCAGGGCAACAGAACAATAGGTAAGCAAAAGGACGAAAGCAGGGTTTCTCCTCTGAGACTTTCCTGGTCACACTGATATCTGAGTTTTCTGAGATGCTCGCCATCCCCTACAGCTATCCAGTACATGGCCATGTCACAGAGCTTGGAGGTGGTACATATCTTGGACACAAAACCATGGGCCTATTCTTGAGATTGGCCGGAATTCAGGACAAAAATAGAAACTTAGGAAGGTAGCAGGTGTTGCTCATCGATAAGGCAAGCTACAGTCCATTCATAAACGGGGCAATATGAATGCTGAGAAGCTTTCTACTAGACACGACACATCCATTGATGGATTCTCTTTTCTAATGTCTACAACCACGGAAACAGTGGAATACACAGACATAGAAACACTCGCCCTGTGAAAAGACTTACTAGAAACAGTCCACTTCAAATGAAACAAACCGACTGTCCTACCTATTCTCAGAAAATGAGACAAAACCACAAACCCACAACCACACCCACAAAGGCACCTCCTTCCCCTAAGTAGGTCTGTGACTATCCAGAGTGTCCTCTGACTTGTGGGCCATAATATGTTCCCCCAATATGGCCTTTCCTGTCTCAGATCTTGTCTCCTTGTCCAACTCTGTGAACTTCTTAGGAGCCAACGGTGAGCAACTACCTGCTTTCTCATGAAAAACCCTGCATTCGAGCTTTCCTGGCATTTGGCCTTCCTCACATCTGTAGGTACCAAAAAATACTGACCCTGTCCTTGGTAAATCCAAACAAGTGAGACCACTGGGACTGGGACTGGGATTGGCTCTGTGTGCCTGGCTTCCTGGATCCCACGTTCAGAGAGTTCCATCACCAAGAAAGTGAGGTGAGGTCACTTCCTTCCTGAACTGAATGAGGGCACTGTCTTGGCAGCCACTTTGTCCTAACTGTTGCTTCCAAGGGTCCCAAGAGATTGAGGCTGCCGCTACTTCCTGTGACATTTTCACAATTTAGAATGGTATATCAACCAAAGGCACCCAGGAATAGATCTCCACACAGGCCTGGTTTGGTCCATGATCTCTACATTAAAAAAAAATCTGATTCAGACACAACCTTTTATCCTGACAGGGTTGTTTGCCATGGAAGATGACTTTTGGTCTCTCAGGTCCTTTATTGCTTCCTACATCTTCTCCAGGGATCATTTCTGCATGGACCTTTGAGGTTCTCAGCAGGTGGAAGTTTTTCTACATTTCTGTATTGTAATATCAACTCCTTCCCTGCTCTTCTGTAAAGTTAGATTGAGGGAACAGTGTCCGGTTATGGTTAAAAACATGCTCGATTTGGGTTAGAAATCATTTTGCTGGATGAATGATCGTATTGAGAACTTGCTATGTGTAGAAGAATATATAGGTGAAATATATGTATGAAAAAAGAAATCTAAGTCTGATTTGAAGGCCAGAAGGGCATTGGGCCCTTGATAGGGATACGTGGTGTTGAATTACGTTCTGCAGAGTTGTCTCAGATAAATCGATATACAATGGCATAGCACCTTGTACGTTGCATGAATTAATGTAGAAGGAACATCAAGTCAAAAAGCCATAGTCGGTAGTGAAAGGTTAATAAAATTAATAAAATAGGTACTTGTCACTTCCTGTTTTTCTGTATGCTTAACAAAACACTTTTGAAAACTTGAGAAATGTTTGCTAATCTTGTTCTAGAATGTACTGTTCCCAACAGCCGAACTGCAGAATGTACTCCCTCACTCGGTGTCATGCAAATCGCCCACTCGCCCTTACCCATCACTAAACTTCCCTCTCTTCCCTCTCCAAGGAAAGTATATAAGCTCTGCTTAAACTGTTCTCAGAGGTCTCTGCTCTATTTAATTTAGCTCTGAGCTCCAGCATGCTGGACCACAAATAAACCCTTTGCTGTTGCATGAGACAGTCTCTTGGTAGTATCTTCCTCTGACACTCGCCTGACCTTTACATATTGAGGTTCCACCGAGTTCCAGCAGTGGCGGACGAGAGACCCCAACGGGCTCCTCTCGGAGCAAGTAAGGCGCCTCTTTCCCGTTTCAGGTTTCTTGTTAGGGCTTGGCAAAATTGCTGGCGATGAAGAGCCTGGGCTCTCTCCGACGGTGGCTGAGAGACGTGTCACAGAGACAAAGGGCACCTCTCTGGAGGACCCCGCAGAGAACTCGGGAAATCAAGGAACAATAGTCTTCTCGACTCAGTGATATTTTCTTTTAGATTCGTTATTGCCATACCATTGGGTTTTGCCGGCTACTCATTCCTGGTCTCAGGGTTGGACGTTCATTGCCTGTCTTTATGGTCTTGTCTTATCTGTGTCGTGTGTCCTTGCTTTTACTGTTTGTGGAACTTTCATTATGGAACAGAGCACGTCAATGCCTCTGTCCCTGACCCTTGATCACTGGACCAAAGTCCGCTTAAGGACTCAGAATCTTTCTTTTTTTAGTAAAACGCTGGACCTGGCAGAATCTCTGTGCCTCAGAATGGCCCATCTTTGGAGTCGTATGGCCCCTAGAAGGATCTTTCTACTTCCCACTAATTTAAAAAGTCAGAGGTATTGTCTTTCAGCCAGCGCCACATAGCCATCCGGATCAAGAGCCATATATCTTAACTTGGCAGGACCTCTTCAAATCTCCTCCTCCATGGGTGAAGCCTTTCCTTGCCCCTACCTCTGCTCCTACTCCTTCCCCCATGATCTCTCAAACCCTCTCAACCTCCGCCTCCTCCACCCTCTGTTCTCCCTGAGTCACAGATTTGACTCTACTGGACTCTTCTCCCCCTCCTTATCCCCTGCCCTCGTCCCCTAACACACAACACACTCTAAGTGATTCCGCTGCTGCTGACTAAGCCTCTCTACCATTGGAGGAAGCTAAGCCGGTAATAGGATCTGACAATGGACCGATGTTCATGGCCCAGGTAAGTCAGGGGTTAGCCAGGAACCTGGGGATTAATTGGAAGTTAAATTGTGCTTATAGACCACAGACTTCAAGACAAGTAGAAAGAATGAATAGAACCATTAAAGAGACCTTAACGAAATTAAGCTTAGAGACCAGCATAAGATTGGACTATGCTCCTGCCTTATGCAATGTTTCATGCAAGAAAAAATCCCTTTGTTTCTTTGAGTAACCTTACCACGTGTGAAATTCTTTATGGTGGCCCTCCTCCAATAGGGGACCTAAGCCCAACTGTAAGACCTAAAGATCCTTTCCACACCCCCTTGCTTGACAGACTTAAAGATCTTGAAAGAACTCAGTAATACCTGTGAAAACAGCTGACCACTGCCTACCCAACTGGGAACCAGGGGATTCCACATCCATATCAAGTAAGAGATTTCATCTATGTAAGATGATATCAGGTGTCATCCCTGGTACCCCGCTGAAAAGGACCATACCAGGTGCTATTATAACACCTACAGTGGTAAACGTAAACAGAATCACTTCCTGGATCCATGCCTCTCATCTCAAGCCTGCTCCCTGTACAGAATCTTTCTGGAAACTGAAAAAGACTGGTAACAGTTTCAAATTGTGTATTTGCAATGTGAATAAGGTTATATACTCTCCCCTTGGCTACAAGTAGTCCTAACCCTCATCAGCCCATTAAGCAGTGATGGCTGATCACAAATCCTACTGGAAAAGAAGTATGGTCTATCTCGCATACAGCCCCCTTAGGGACATGGTGGCCATCTCTCCACCCAGACATTTGTTAGCTGGCTATAGGTATTTCCTATTGTGATATCCCTGATGAAGAGGATCCCACTAAAATACCATTAAATCCCTTCTGTACCATAGATAATGGAAACAAACATTATGGATGTAGGGACACGCGAGCCAGATGCAGGTTGGCTAGTCTAGATTACTAAGTTTGCCTTGCAGACTATCAAAGCCACAAAGAGTAATGGCTGTGTGGGGGAAAAGCCGACTTTTTCTGTATGTCATGGGAATGTGTGCATACAGGGGCTGCCTGATGGAACCCCAATTCTTCATCAAATTCAGTACACAGCATTGGCCACATTACCAATTAGACAACCAAAAACTATGGCACCCAGAGGGGTCTCTAGATCCTCAAATTTTGTGTGACCTTTTTGACTTCTGCAAGTGCTCAAAAGAGTGAAAGGAAATTCCCCTATGTGGAAGCCTTTTCCCTCCTTCACTCACATCCTGAACTATGCTTCTCCAATAGATCATTATCCTCAGCCTTCTGCTCCAGACCCTCTGCTGTCACTCCCATCTCAGCAACTTGATTTCTCCCCTCCAATAACTAGATCAGAAACCGAAAGCTCCACCAGTTCTCTGACCATCGCCCCCTTGCTGAGGTAGCAGCTACATAGGTACCGCTCCACCGACTCATTCCTCTCATCTCCTGTCAGTGCCCTCACCGGGTCCCACCAGGTCCTCTTACCAGCTAACCCAATGCTCAAACGAGCTGAGGAGAGCCCTGAGACCCTTATCCAAGATGTAATATAATTGGCCTTTAAAGTTGCTTTGTCATCACTGAAAACAGGTTACTAAAATTTAAAGTCCCTCACAGGATTTTGGGATCCTCACTCCCGTCTTTCACTCTGCTCTACCTGATCTACTGCTCAAGTTTGCTGCTAGGAAATTCCCAATACCCTTTCGCATTATTCTTTTACATCTCTCTTTTCCCTCATTCTCAGATCCTCGGAGGTGCTCTCAGCCCCAACGTCCCCGTCTTTCCCCCTCTGTACCAGGCCCACAGAAAAGTCTTAAATGACCTTCTTCAGAAGTCTTCACCATGGCTGAGTTTTGAACTTTCAGCAAAACAGTCCCAATAAAGACTTTAATGTAGATAAACTTTCTCTTTCATCTTGCCCTGTTCTACTTGGCCACTGGCTAAAAATCTCAGTACTTCTAAGCTAGACAACCCCTAACTAGTTTTTCACAAAATATGTGAACAAGTCCTCTGGCCTTCAGCTGGGGCTTCACAGAGATGGCTACATTTCTAAGATAAAGAAATTACCAACCAGACTCCATGGTAACAGCTGGCAGGGGGAAAATAAGAAAGGGAAGAAAAAGCTCTCCTCCTCCCAGGTTTCCTGGAAAAGTTAACTTGCCCAGAACAGAAGGAAAAACAGAAACAAATACTGCTTTTTTAAACTTCTGAAGACTGTGAACTTCTGAGCCCCATCCCTTATATGTTGGGTACAAAATTCTAAAACTACCTAAACTTGAGTTTCAGGGGATTAATTGATTACAATAGAAGCAATGCCCTCTGAATCCGGTTGCAACCAAATAGGACTGTTTCCCTCTCTTGAGTGCTATCTTAGGTGCCTTGCTTTGTCAGTGCCTACAACAGCATAATTCTATATACTTAAACATCGTTTATGTTTTCATGAAATGATCAAGATATGTGATAAATTGTGTAATGGTGCAGATGTTTCCCAGAGTGCTCTATCATGACGCAGGTTCATTTGAAGATCAAATAGGGGGGGCATACAACCGGTTCCACTGGGAACATATATCCCTCACTTTAGCCATCCTATTAGGAATAGGAGTTGCTGCACGGGTGGGCAGAGGAACAAGTGGCATTGTCCATGGGACACAAAAGATGACCCAATTAGAAGCAGCAATAGAGCAAAAGTAAGATATTAGAAACCTCCTTCAGGGCTTTGCATGAAACTTTAACCTCTCTCTCTGAAGTTGTTTTACAGAACAATTGAGGGTTGGACCTCCTCTTCATTAGAGAAGGGGGCCTCTGTGCTGCATTGAGGGAAGAATGTTGTTTTTATGCTGACTATACTGGAGTCGTAATAAAATCTATGAGTAAATTTAAAAGACACCTTGAAGAGCATCAACAAGTGAGAGAGGGCCCAAAAGGGTGGCTTGAGTCTTGGTTCACACAGTCCCCCTGGTAAACTACGTTTTTATCAACCCTGGCCGGTCCAATAATAATCCTCATATTATTGCTAACTATAAAACCCTGTTTGCTCAACCGTGTAATGTCTTTTCTCCAGGCTCAAATTGGACGAGTTAAACTTATGGTAATACCCCACTAGCAGACATTGAATGTGACACCCTCCAATGATCATTTTTATGATTAAAATTAGCCAGAAGAAGAAGTGGGGAATGAAATATTAATAAAATAGGTACTTGTCACATCTTGTTTTTCTGTATGCTTAACAGAACACTGTTGAAATCTTGAGAAATGTTTGCAAAACTTGTTCCCAGAATGTTCTATCCCCAGCTGCCAAATTGCAGAATGTACTCCCTCTCCCAGTTGCATGCAAACCGCCCACTCGACCTGACACATCAATACAATTCCCTCCCTTCTCTCTCCAGGGAAAGTATATAAGCTCTACTTCAGCTATTCTCAGGGCTATCTGCTCTATTCAGGTGAGCTCGGAACCCCAGAATTCTGGACACCCAATAAACCCTTTGATGTTGCATGAGATAGCCTGTTGGTAGTCTCCTCCTCTGAAGCTCGCACCACGTTTACTTGGATGATTGAATGAAGAAGAGAACATCCAGTCAAAAAGGGATAGTCTGTAGCATTAGGAAGATAGTCAGTAAGTTTAGGAAGAAGGGTGAGTATAAGATTTGGAACAAAAGTTTCTTAGCAATAGGATTTCGATTAGAGAGTGAATGTAAATGTCAGCACAAGTGAAGAGTCAGTCACAATGATGAAGTGGGGAAAATATGTAGGAAAGCATATATCAATAGAGACATTACAAAATCAGGCAAAGTATACAGTGTGTGATAGGATTAGACATTTTGAACAGGGTTGAGTTTAAATATATAATCTTAGGAAGAAACAAATATGTAGTCACAAATAGGATTGACATTTGAGAGCATTGGGCAAATTTCAGGTGGATGAATATTTTGAGAATAATCTTGTGAATAGTTGATTATAAATCCACATACATGAACATGAATGAATTTAGGGAGTGAATTTAAGACACATATATTTCATATTTTGTAAAATCTGGAGAGTGTATATATATATATATATATATATATATATATATATATATATATATATATATATATATACATATATATATACATATACATAAAACAAACACACAGACAAAAAAGTAGCAATATATATGTCAATCAAAATTCATTATAAAATATATACCTTCCACAGATCTAAAAATATTCATTTTACTGAACATGGATTTATGTATAATGCTGTTCAACTAGCAAGCTCACCCATAGGTTGAATATTCAGTTCCAACAGGGTTTAGTAGGAGTGATCTCTTCTAACAATTTGTATCTGCCAAGTCAGCCACCTCACAAGAATGTACGTGTGGTACCAGATAGAAATCTATATGTGCATATAAGAATACAGAGAAAGGGAGACAGGAATTCACATATTTGTTAACCTTAAAAATACAAGGACAACTATTTCAACAAACAAATGACTAGATTTATAACTCCAACTCTGTATCATGCAAAAGGCAAGTCCATCTATACACCATGCCTACTCTGAACTGCTTGTATTTCTATTCTTTATGGGTTATTTTTCTCCATCATATTAGGATTAGTAGTCAGAGTCTGGTAGGGTATGGGTTAGATTCAGGTATTCAGTATTTAGAATTGAAAATAGGACACTGAATCCAATGTGTATGCAAATATATCCTACTGAAAAATCTTCCGACTCTCCTCCAGAACAATGCCTTGACATTACCTTCGCCCCAAGTAAGACACAATTAGAGGAGAAGAGTTAGAAAATCTGTGAATACATATCTAGAATGGAAAATGCTCCAGATTTCACATCTTTGGAGGTGGTAGAGGAGTTTCCAAAAGTAAGAGACAGGGTAAACACTCCACAAACATGGAGCTCTGCTGGCCAAAAGACTTTTTGAGAATCTGCCTCTGAGGTTGGGCACTTGAAATATATGTTGTTTTCAGGAGCTTTAGCTTTATTTGTAGTGAAACCATCAAAGCTGGATCTGCATCTATGTGACCTGGAGGAAATGGTTACTTATTTTCAAATAAAAATGAGGCAGCAGTGATGAATTCTCTTTTTGTAGGTAAACTGTGGCCACTGAGGGCTAAGGGTCTTCCGGTGTGGACTGTGGAACCAATGGTCATCCTCAAATTTTCGTGGTGTTTCTTGCTGCTGCACTGGGAGTTTGGTATTTGCTTCATGAAATACAACGAGTTCAAATGGGACACAGTGCTGAAGGGAGTTCTGTCAGGTGTGGTTGGCAGGGTCTCCAGGAGAATGCACCAACCAGGGTTCTATCTCAAGTAGCTTGCCCCCTTGACAATAGCAACATGATATTGAACATTGCCCTGAAACCTCTAAATATAAAAATATGCCTTTACATATATGGATGTGATGGTTGCACCATGTCAGTCACAGCCATTTGGAAGCCAATGGAAGATCCACATGGCCCCACCACAGATGTTTTATCACACATTTGCATAACACAGCTCTAGGCCCACGACTTACCAGGCCCCAACTTACTGGCATCTCTGTTCTACACCATTTTCATGAAACCCAGTCAATCAAGTCCCTGTCTGGTATACTCATGATCATCAACAGGACATCAAAGGTCCTCCAGTGCCAGCTGGTCATCGGAATTTCTAAAATTTCATGGTAATTATCTAGCATTTTTTCACAGATGCATTTGGAGGCAATGTTGGTTTCAATTCATTCAGGAACCATTAAATGGTGAGGAAGCTAATTTCAGGGAAATCTCTGAAGCACTCTCACAGTCAAGTCTACCCAAAGAGTGGCCAAAAAGTCACATGAAGCCAGGCCCATTGAGGTCTACAAAGCGAGGTCCAAGGGTGTTTTGAATCTCAATTATGCCTGCCAAGTCTTTCAGAATAAAATCATGTAATATACTGGCTGTGATTCCCAGTGTTCTGTGGAAAGCCACTCTGGGCCTTGATCCCAGGTTCCAATGGCAACTCTCATTCCTGGCTTCCTAAAATCCCAACACAATTCATGTCAATACTTCTCTGAGGTCAGTTCCAGAACTCAGTCTCTAAGGGGAATCACAGCAGAATTCAAGCCCAGGTGGACCCAGTCATCTCTTCCAACTGCCACAGAAATGACCACAATTATAACCAAAACATTCCTACATGGCCCTCATCTTCTACCATAAAGATACTCATCATAACATCTGGATGGATGTTTTCATGAGAGGCACATCCCAAGACAGTGTCCAAAATAAGCTCCCTTGCCCCTCATTTGCCGAATGTCAGGGTGGCTTGGACACCCTTCCTGTGAACCTGGAGTGATCAAATAGGCCTGCCCTTAATACTGCTTCACTTCTCCAATTTGAGGCTCTCTGACTGTGGGGTCTAGATTCTTTTTGTGAATTGGAGTCATGAGAAAAGCCAAGCACCTCTGCAGAGATTTGAAGAACTCATTTCACCCAAAGAATCCCTATTCTGACATGATGGATTTCAGAAACCTAACAAAGGAAGGCAATATAATTCATGCACATTGATTGAACGTTTTTCCATTTTGGTTTAGATGCACATATGGGATCTTTCTTTACATCCATCAGGTGCTGAGAATCTAAGTCACAGCCTAAAACAGGGCAAAGGGCCTGAATCAGACACATCCTTTTCCAATGAAATTAAGCAAAGAGCCAGAGGTGATGCACATTCATTTCCATTTGAAAACTGTTTTCTTCAGGCTTAACAAAGGGGATGCATGAGACAAAGACCTTCCTGATATTCAGGGCAACAGAACAATAGGTAAGCAAAAGGCCCAAAGCAGGGTATCTCCACTGAGACTTTCCTGGTCACATTGATATCTGAGTTTTCTGAGATGCTGGCCATTCCATTCAGGTATCCAGTACATGGCCATGTCAAAGACCTTGGATTTGGTACATATCTTGGACACATAACCATGAGCCTATTCTAGAGAGTGGCCAGAATTCAGGAAGAAAACAGGAACTTAGGAAGGTATTAGGTGTTGCCCGTGCATAAGGCAAGCCACACTCCATTCATAAATTGGGCACGATGAATGCTGGGAAGCTTTATACTAGACATGACACATCCATTGCTGCATTCTCTTTTCTCATGTCTACTACCACAGGCACAGTGGGATACACAGACATGGAAACACTCACCTCTTCAAACGACTTACCGGAAACAGTTCACTCCAAAACAAACAAACCGCCATTCCTACCTATTTTCAGAACATGAGACAAACCACAAACCCACACCCACTCCCAAAAAGGCACCTCCTTCCCCATAGGTGTGTGACTAACCAGAGTGTCCTCTGACTGGTGGCCATACTCTGTTCTTCCGAAATGGCCTGTCCTCTCTCAGATCTGTTTTCCTTGGCCAACTCTGTAAAGTTGTAAGGAAAAAGTGGAGAGCCACTACCTGCTTTCTCAGGAAAGCTCCCTCTTCAGAGCTCTCCAGGCATTTGGTAATCCTCACTTCAGTAGGTACCAAGAATGACTGACTCTATCTTTGGTAAATCCAAACAAGTGAGCCCACTGGGACTTTGACTATGACTGCCTCTGGGTGCCTGGCTCCTTGGATACAAAGTTCAGAGAGTTCCATCACCAAGTAAATGAGGTATGTCACATTCTTTGGAACTGAATGAGGTCACTGCCTTGGCAAATGTATATCTTATGATGTACAAAAACTGAAGAAATAATAATGTACCAGTGTCGAATACAAATGAATGACAAATTACATATCATGTCCCATAGGAGTCTACTTGCATTGATGTTAGACTGGGTCAGTTACTGTAGAATAATTAGGATTTCTATGCACCATTCACTGAAGTTAGTTTTCAGTACTAGGAAACAAATATGTATTTCAGGTGGATGAATATTTCTGATTATAATCTTGTTAAAAGTTGATTATAAATCCACATACATGAACATGAATGAATTTAGAGAGTGTATATTAGACACATACATTTCATATTTTGAAAAATTTGGAGAGTATATCTATATCTATATCTATATCTATATCTATATATATATATATATACACACACACACACACACAAAAACACACACACACAACACTCACAGACATTAAAAAGTACCAATATAAATGCCAATCGAATTCATCAGTAAATATATATCATCCACAAATGCAAAAATATTTATTTTACTGAACATGAGTTAATGTATAATGTTGTTCTACTAGGACGCTCTCCTATAGGTTGAATTTTCATTTCCAACAGCATTTAGGAGGAGTGAACCCTTCTCACAATTTGTATCTGCCAAGACAGCCACCTCACAAAAATGTACGTGTGATACCTGGTAGTATTCTATATATGCATATAAATATGCATGTGTGAATAGGCTACAGAAAAGGGAAACAAGAATTCACATATTTGTTAAGTTTAAAAACACATGGAGAATATTTCAATTAAAATTTGACTAGATTTATAACTCCTACCTTATATAATGCAAATGTCAAGTCCAACTATACAACATGTCTCCTCTGAAGTGCTTGTATTTCTATTGTGTTGGGTTAATTTTCTCCATTATATTAGGATGAATAGTCTGAGTCTACTAGGTATGGGTTAGTGTCAGGGATTCAGTATTTCGAATGGAAAATTGGAAAATGAATCCAATGTGTATGTAAATATATGCTGCACAAATATCCTCCTGCTCTCATCCAGAACAATGCCTTGACATTACCTTCACCCCAAGTAAGACACAATTAGAGGAGAAGAGTTACAAAATCAGTGAATACATATCTGGAATGGAAAATGCTCAGGAGTTCACAACCTTGGAGGTGGTAGAGGAGTTTCCAAAACGAAGGGACAGGGTAAACACTCCACAAACATGGAGCTCTGCTGGCCTATAAACTTTTTGAGAAACTGCCTCTGAGCTTCCACACTTGAAATATATGTAGTTTTCAGGAGATTTGGCTTCCTCTGTAGTGAGACCATCAAAGCTGGGTCTGCATCTATGTGACCTGGAGGACATGGTTTCTTATTTTCCAATGAACAAGATGAAGCAGTGCTGAATCCTCTCTTTGTAGGTAAACTGAGGCCACTGGGGACTAAGTGTCTCCCCGTGTGGACTGTGAAGCCATTTGGTCCTCCTACACTTTTTTGTGGTGTTTTTGCTGCTGCACTTTGAGTTTGGTATTTGTTTCACGAAATACTAGGAGCTAACCTGGGACACAGTGCTTGAGGGAGTTCTGTCACGTGTGGTGGGTCAGGGTCTGCAAGAGAATGCACCAACTAGGCTCCTATCTCTCACAGCTTGCCCCATTGCCCCCTTGTCCATATCAACCTAATTCTTAATTTTCCTCTGAAAACTCTCCATATAACAAGATGCCTTTACATATAAGGGTCTGCTGGCTGCACCATGTCAGTTACAAGCCATTTGGAATCCAATGGTAGATCCACATGGCCCTACCACGGATGTTTTATCAAACACCTCCCCACCACTGCTCTAGACCCACTACTCAGCAGGCTCCAACTTACTGGCATCTCTGTTCTACACCATTTTCATGAAACTCAGTAAATCAAGCCAAATCTCCTGAAAACAACAAATATTTCAAGTGCGGAAGCTCAGAGGCAGTTTCTCAAAAAGTTTTTAGGCCAGCAGAGCTCCATGTTTGTGGAGTGTTGACCCTGTTCCTTAAATTTGGAAACTCCTCTACCACCTCCAAGGTTGTGTACTCCTGAGCATTTTCCATTCCAGATATGTATTCACTGATTTTGTAACTCTTCTCCTCTAATTGTGTCTTTCTTGGGGTGAAGGTAATGTCAAGGCATTGTTCTGGATGAGAGCGGGAGGATATTTGTGCAGCATATATTTAAATACACATTGGATTCATTTTCCAATTTTCCATTCGAAATACTGAATCCCTGACACTAACCCATACCTAGTAGACTCAGACTATTCATCCTAATATAATGGAGAAAATTAACCCAACACAATAGAAATACAAGCACTTCAGAGGAGACATGTTGTATAGTTGGACTTGACATTTGCATTATATAAGGTAGGAGTTATAAATCTAGTCAAATTTTAATTGAAATATTCTCCATGTGTTTTTAAACTTAACAAATATGTGAATTCTTGTTTCCCTTTTCTGTAGCCTATTCACACATGTATATTTATATGCATATATAGAATCCTACCAGGTATCACACGTACATTTTTGTGAGATGGCTGTCTTGGCAGATACAAATTGTGAGAAGAGTTCACTCCTCCTAAATGCTGTTGGAAATGAAAATTCAACCTATAGGAGAGAGTCCTAGTAGAACAACATTATACATTAACTCATGTTCAGTAAAATAAATATTTTTGCATTTGTGGATGATACATATTTACTGATGAATTTCGATTGGCATTTATATTGGTCCTTATTAATGTCTGTGA